>NC_062566.1:62258560-62561590 GCF_022837055.1 Prionailurus viverrinus
AGCAGCCAACAGAGAGGTGCCCAGACTTTATGCGAAAAAGGCTTATTTGCTTATCTTAAAGCATTGGCTTGAAGGGCAGGCATCTAATTTAGCACACATGTAAAGGGCTTCTGGGGTACTCTCTGGGGATGGAGGCTTGCTGGTGCTATCTTTACACTCACCCTTTTCTTGCTCAATTCACTGATACCTCCAGAAAGAAGCTTGTTCCTTCCTCTGGTGCCCCAATATTTATGGGTGCTATACACAAGACACCTCTAAATTTCCCAACTCTGGTGGCCAGTGGAGCTTACCCTCAAGGGTACCACAGGGCTGTAATGAATGGAGAGGTTCTTAAATGACTACCACCCTCAAGGCACATCAAGAGGCAACACTCTGAGGAGCCTTGTCTTTCTGTGAAAGAGACCTTCTAGCTTATCTTCATTACTGCAGCCTGTGAGGAAGCTTCTAAGGCCCTGGAGGACAGGTGCCATCTTTGTACTCTCCCTCTGCCATGCTCCAGAGGGACCTTATCTCCTAGAGGTGAACTTTTACACACATCTTATGGCCCAGTTTTTATATATGATGATCCAGATTATGTGGGTGCCACCCTAAGGATGTTCCTTGATCTCATTGCTCTGGTGTCCAGTTGGGCTTATGTTTCTAGATCCCATGGGACTGTAACAATCAGAGAGACAGTTCTTGATTAAGCAATAATACCAGGGCACTGCACACACAGCAGACTGAAACACACACCAGTCTTTCAGTGAATTAGGTCTATTTGATTGTCCAGGAACTTCAATCAGAAGGGCAGTCTATTTTGACACACATCTAGGGACCTACATAGATATTCTCTGGGAATGGAGACCAGCAGACACGCTGTATGTTCTCACTCTGCCCACTCCAGCTCACCAGGATCTCCCAGAAAAGAGCTTATACCCTTGTCTGGGTCCTTGATTTTTGTAGCTGCTTCTAATAGACATCTCTAGAATACTAATTTTGGTGGCCACTGGGACTTATACTGTGGCCCCACAGGATTGTGTCTTTTTGTATACTTCAAAAGCTGCCATGTAAGGGTATAGCTTCCAATCAGCCTGCATCTAGGTACTGACTGAGATCCTCCCCTTTGGGACACAATAGGTCTTGGAACACTCTCAAATACTGGAATTATTAAAAATAAAATCGGACACTTGGACAATCACAAGGGTTTGAGAGACAACCAATACTAAGAGTTAAACAATAAGGTTGATCTCCTGCATGTGGCCACTCCTTGAAGACAGACAGAGATGGCTATTTTATCTAATGCATAGAAACCAACACACAAAGTTAAAGAAAATAAAGAAACAGCAAAATATGTTCCAAAGAAAGAACATGATAAAACCTCAGAAAAAAAAAATCCTCAAATAAAGTGGAGATAGTGTGTTATCTAATAGAGTTTAAAATAATGTTCACAAAGACTGCTCATGAACTTGGGAAACTAGATGAATACATGAAAAACTCAACAAAGAGACAGAAATACAAACAAGTACCAAATAGAAGTCACAGAGCTGAAGAACAGAGTAATGGAACAACGGATTGCACTCTAGGGGTTCAGTAGCAGCCTAGATGAAACAGAAGAAAGGATACATTAAACTAAAAAATAAAAGAGTGAAACTCATTAAGTTAGAGAAGACAAAAGAAAAAGGTGAAACAAATGAAGATAGCTTAAGAGATCTAGATACATCATCAAGCTGACCAACATTTGCACTACAGGGGTTCCAGAAAGAGGAGACAGAGAAAAGAAAGGCAGAAAACTTATTTGAAGAATTAATAGCTAAAAACTTCCCTAAAGTGGGGAAGGAAACAGACATCCAGACCCAAGAAGCCCTGAAATTTAAAGTAAGATGAACCCAAGAGATCTACACCAAAACACACTATAATTAAAATGTCAAAAGCTAAAGACAAGGAGAGAATCTTAAAAGCATCAACAGAAAAACAGTAAGTTATGTACAAGAGAACCTTTATAAGATTATCAGCATATTTTTTCAGCAGAAATTTTGCAGGCCAGAAGGGAGTGGCACAATATATTCAAAGTACTAAAAGGAGAAAACTTTCAGCCAAGAATATCTACCCAGAAATGTTGACATTCAGAATTGAAGAAGAAATAAAGATTTTCCAGACAAGCAAGATCTAAAAAAAGTTTATCACTGCTAAACTAGCCTTACAAGAAATGTTTAAGGGACTTCTTTAAGCTTCAAGTAAAGGATGCTAATTAGTAACAATATATAAAGTATAAATCTCACTGGAAAAGGTAAATATATAGTAAAGGTGGTGGATTAATCACTTTTGAAGCCAGCATGAAGGTTAAAAGAGAAAATCAGTTTAAAACACACACCATAATTACAACAATTTAAAAATACACGAATTAAAAATATGTAAAATGTGATATCAAAAACAAAACATAGAGGGAAAGACTAAAATTTAGAACTTCAGAATATGCACTTAGGTAGTTATCAACTTAGAATAGACTGTTACAAATACAAGTTGTTATATATAAAGTCTTTGTCATCATATAGCAAAATTCTATGGTTGAGACACAAAAGATAAAGAGAAAAGAATCTAAGTATAAAACTAAAGAAAGCCATCAAACCACAAGGAAGGGGGCAGGAGATGAAAGGAACAGAGAAACAACAAAACAGCCATAAAACAATTAACAAAATGGCAATAAGCACACACTTATCAATAATCACTTTAAATGTAAAAGAATTAAAATTTCCAAACAAAAGACAGAGAGTGGCTGAATGGATTTAAAAAACAAAATCGAACTATATGCTGCTTATAAGAGACTTACTTCAGATTTACGAAAACACACAAAGTGAAGGGATGAAAAGAAATATTCTATGTAAATATAAACCAAATGAAAGCTGGGGTTGCTACACTTTTATCAGACAGAACAAACTTTAAAGCAGAAAATGCAGGGGTGCCTGGGTGGCTCAGTCAGTTAAGCATCCAACTCTTGATTTCAGCTCAGGTCATGATCTCACAGTCCTGAGACAGAACCCCACATCTGGCTCCACTGTTTGAGATTATTGCTTTCCCTCTGTCCCTCCCCAACTCATACACACATGCTTGCCTCTAATACATACATACATACAAACTTACATACATACAATGAAAACAGAAACTGCAAAAAGATACAAGAGCATTACACAATGATATAATGGTCAATTCAACAAGAGGATGTAACATCTGTAAATATTTATGTACCCATCATAGAAGCACATAAATACATAAAGCAAATATAAACAAACAGATAAACAGCATATGATGACAGTAGGAAGCTATAGTACCCCACTTTCATCCATGGATAGATCATCCAGACAGAAAATCAACAAGAAAACAAAAAATTAGACCAGAAGGACTTAACAGATATATACAGAACATTCTATACAGAAGCAACAGAAAACAAGTATACATGTAACATTTTCCAGTTAGATCTTATGTTAGGCCACAAAACAGGTCGTAATAAATTTTAGAAGATTGAAATCATATCAATCATCTTTTTGACTGTAATGATACGAAGCTAAAGTCATTCTAAGAAGAAAATTGAAAAATTAACAAATATTTGGAGATTAAACATCATGCTACTGAACTACTGAACAACCGACAAGTCAAGGAGGAAATGTGAAGAAAAAAATTTAAAAATACCTTGAGATAAATAAAAATGGAAACACAACAAACTGAAATTATGGAATACATCAAAAGCAGTTGTAAGAAATAAGGTTATAGCAATAAATTCTTACCTCAAGTAACAAGGAACATCTCAAATAAACAACCTAACTTAACACTTCAAGAAACTAGAAAAAGAGGAACAAACAAAACTCAAACTTAGTAGAAGGAAGGAAATAGCAAGGTCAGCGCAGAAATCAATGAATTAGGAACTAAAAAGACAACATAAAAGTTCAGTGAAACTAAGAGTTTGTGCTTTGTGCTATACCACCTGTGTGATATACCACAATAACAAAATGAAGCATAAAAATGATATGATTGGGACACTGGCTGACTAAGTCAGTTGAGCATCTGACTCTGGGTTTTTGGCTCAGGTCATGATCTCATGGTTCCTGGGTTCAAGTCCTGCATGGGACCCAGGCTGGCAATGCAGAGACTACTTGGAATTCTCTGTCTCTCCCTCCCTCTCTTTCTGTCCCACTCCCTTTCTCCCTCTCACTCTCTGTCTCTTTCTGTCAACATAAATATGCTTTAAAAAATTCTATGGTCATCTCAATGGATGCAGAAAAAGTATTTGACAAATTCAATATCCATCTATGATAAAAACTCTCAGTTGAGTTTATAGGTAATATACCTCTACATAAGAAAGGCCACATGTGATGAAACCACACATAACATTATACTCAATGGTAAAAGCTGCAAGCTTTTCCTCTAAAATCAGGAACAAAGCAAGAATGCCTGCTCTTATTGCTTTCATTCAACACACTGTTGGATCACTTTTATTCAACACACTATTGGAAGTTCTACTCAGAACAATTAGTTAAGAAAATAAATAAAAGACATCTAAATCAGAAAAGAAGTACAACTGCTACTGTTTGCAGATGGCATAATGTTGTATGTAGAAAACCCTTTCAGAAAGCGAAATTAAGAAAACAACCCCATTTACAACTGCATCAAGAATAATAAAATATCTAGGAATAAATTTAACCAAGGAAGTAAAATTTGAAGACACAGATGAAAAGAAAGATATTAATTGGTCACAGATGGGAAGAATATTATTTGTGAAAAGGTCCATACTACCTATAGCAATCTACAGATTCAGTGCAATCCCTATCAAAATTCAACTGGCATTTTTTACAAAAATAAAACAAAAAATACTATAATCTGTATAGAACCACAAAAGGTTATGAATAGCCAAGCAATCTTGAGAAAGAACAAAGTTGGAGAGTTCCCACTCCCTGATTCAAAGTATATTACAAAGGTATAATAATCAAAATTGTATGGTATTATCATAAAAACAGGCACAAAGGTTAATGGAACAAAGAGAAGGCCCAGGGGGAACAAAATCCATGTATATGTGGATTAATGATGTTAATTTATGACAAAGGAGCCAAGAATATACAATGAAGGAAAGTACAGTCTCTTCGATAAATGGGGCTAGGAAAACTGGACAGCCACATGCAGAAGCATGAAACCCAAGCACTATTTTACACCATACACAACAATTAACTCAAAATGGATTAAGACTTGAATATAGGCTCTGAAACCACAAAACTCCCAGAAGAAAACATAGGCAGTAAGCTCCTTGACATCGGTTGTAGCAAAATTTTTTTATTTTGATACCAAAACTAAAGGCAAAAAATATATCCCAAAGAACCAAGTCGGACTACATCAAACTAGAAAGCTTCTGAACAGCAAAGGAAACCATGAATAAAATGAAAAGGCAAACTACTAAATGAGAAAAACAAACTTGCAGATCATATGTCTGATAAGGGGTTAATATCCAAAATATATAAAGAACACAGGTCCATAACAAAAAAATCAATAATTCATTTAAAAAAATAGACAAAAGATCTGAAAGGTATTTTTCTAAAAAGACAGAGATAGCCAAGAGATGCATGCAAAGTTTCCAGTTAGCACCAGGAAAATGCACATCAAAACCCAATGAGATTATCACCTCACACCTACTTAGAATGGCTATTATCAAAAAGACAAGAAATAACAAGTGTTGGAGAGGATATGGAGAAAAGAGAACACTTGTGCCTTGTTGGTATGAGTATAAATTGGTACAGTCACCTTGGAAGATAGTATGGACGTTCCTCAAAAAAATTAAAAATAAACTATCATATGATCCAAAATTCTATTTCTGGTATTTATCCTAACTTAAAAAAAAAAACAAACTACATGCCTCCTTGGTCATTGTGGCAATAACAGGCAAGATATGCAAACAACCTGTGTCCATCAAGAGCTTAATGGGTAGAAAAAATCTGGTGTATGTACACACATACACACACACACACACACACACACACACACACACACACACACAGAGGAATCGTTTTCGGCCATAAAACAGAAGGAAACATTGCCATTTGCTACAACATATATGGACTTTAAAGCATTATGGTAAGTAAAATAAGACCGGGAAAGACAGATATGGTCTGATCTTACTCATATATTGAAAATAAACCAAAAATATAAAAGCAAACAAAAACCACACAAAACCCAACTCATATAGAACAGATGGTGGCTGCCAGAGGCAGGATGTAGGGGATGGGTTAAATGGGTGAAAGGGTACAAGCTTCTAGTTATAAAATAAGTAAGTCATGGGGAAGTAATAGCACAGTGACTATAATTAATACTTTATTGCATATTGGACAGTAACTAAGAGAGTACATCTTCAAAGTTCTCATCACACACAAAAAATAATTTTTGTAACTAGGTATGGTGATAGACATTAGCTAGTTTGGCTGCAGTGATCATTTTTAAATATATACAAATATTGAATCATGTTGTACATCTGAAACTAATGTTATATGTCAATTATGCCTCAATTGAAAGGAAGAATGCACATAGAAAAAAATCATTTTATTGTTAGTGCTATCAATGTCCTTTCTTTTCATTGTTATGGAGTGTACATAAAACTGTTAATTATTTTAAAATTCTGTGTTGGCAATGAAAACTAGTGCCAAAACTGTATTAGAGACTGAAAAACTATGTGTTTGACTAGTCTTTTCTCTTTTTATGCAAATCTCATTTGGTGGTTATCCCCAGTAAATTAGTGCTTAATTGTTCTAAGTGTACTGACACAAAAAGTGCCTGGAAGAATTAATAATGTGCCAGATCTAAAATCCTTTCATCCATCCATCCATCCATCCATCCATCAGGAAACATCTACTGAAACACTGTTTTTGAAACTGATTTATATTGCTTTTATCATTTAAAAATATTACATGGTAATAATTCCCAAGCTACTGCCTGGTAGTAAATCCATAATAATTCAGAAGTCTTAACACAATTCCACCAAGTCTATATGGCAGTTTCCTTAACTACTCTATAGTTGGCCCTTTGTATTATTTCTGGAGTTTTTCACAACTGTAGGACTGTAATAAACATCCACACATAAAGCATTCGTATTTTGGGGATTACTTCCTCAAACTCTTTATCAGAATTAGAATTAGTGAGTGAAGGAGAATTAACTTCTTCAAGGCCTTTATGTATTGTCAAATTGCTATATACTGGCTGCCTTATCAATGTACGTTACCAGCACAAAGATATCAATTTAACTTTATAAATAAAACTTGCCTATGTATTTCTGTGGTTATCTGTTGTATTGCTTTCTCTTTTCTCATTTGGGTTTTGAGTCTTTTCCTCCCTTAATAAATGTAATTAAGATACCATATGGTTTCACTCTTATGTAGATCCTGAGAAACTTAACAGAAACCCATGGGGGAGGGGAAGGAAAAAAAAAAGAGGTTAGAGTGGGAGAGAGCCAAAGCATAAGAGACTCTTAAAAACAGAGAACAAACTGAGGGTTGATGGGGGGTGGGAGGGAGGGGAGGGTGGGTGGTGGGTATTGAGGAGGGCACCTTTTGGGCTGAGCACTGGGTGTTGTATGGAAACCAATTTGACAATAAACTTCATATATTGAAAAAAATGTAATTAAAGCAATGCCAATTTGTTTTTTGTTTTTTGGGGTTTTTTTGAAAAACTGGTCCAACCTTTAGTGTTCTGTTATTGTTTATTCTGGTCTCGTTTTTATTTATTTCTGATTTTTCTTTGTTAATTCCAGCTATGTTTTTTTCTTTTTCTAATTCCTTGTAGTGTAATGTTGTGTATTTGAACTTTTATCTTAATATAAGCATTTATAGCATAAGTTTCACTCTAGCATCTGCTTTTGCTGCATCCTATAGGTTTTGAAATATTTTTTCTTGTTATTTTGAGACATATTTTGATTTGCTGTTTAATTTCTTATTTGGCCCATTGCTTGTGTGGTGTGTTAATATTTTCATATTAAATATTTAATATTTATATTGTTTTCCAGCTTGTTTTTTTTGTTGATCTTTAGTTTTATACTATTATGATCAGAAAATATACTTGGTATGATTTCAGTCTTCTTAAATTTGTAATATTTGTGTCTTTTTATATGATTCAAGTAGGCAATTCTTTTGTATGTACTTGAAGAAAATGCATATTCTATTTTTCTTAGATGGGTTGTTCTGTGTATATCTTTTAGAACCATGTATTCTGAAGGATGCTTCAAGCAAAAAATGTCCTTTTTGAAAAAAATAACTGAGGGTATTTGCTTAAATAAAGCGTATCAGAGGAGAGGCAAGTGGGGGGATGGGCAAAAAAGGTGAAGGGGGTTAAGAGAAAATCCATAATGAACATTGAGTGATGATGTACAGAAGTGTTGAATCACTATATTGTAGACCTGAAACTAATATAACACTATGTTAACTACACTGAAATTGAAATTAGTGTAATAAAAAGAAATAAAAAATAAAAATTGCCCCTTCGTTATGGAAAACACAAATAAAAATGGAAAATGGATATAAAATATGAATACAACTTTTATTTTTGAAGAGTACACACACACATTCTTTTCAAATGAAAAAAAGCTTTTCCTTTTAGGCTTCCATGGCTTCCATATGGTAAATTTGTTTTCTTTTTAAATGTGTTTTATCTTTGAATTTTAAAAAGAAAAAGCAAAAACTCAATTTTAGTGTGTAATGAAGAATGTAAGGGTCCATGAAACAGAATAACTGACTTTAGGTAAAGAATTGGAACTGTGTTTTTTTTTTAATTTTATTTAAAACATTTTAAATGTTTATTTTTGAGACAATGCAAGAGACAGAGTGCAAGGGGCCTCCGGAGGGGCAGACAGAGGGAGACACAGAATCTGAAGCGGGCTCCAGGCTCCGAGCTGTCAGCACAGAGCCTGACAGGGGGCTTGAACTCATGAACCATGAGATCATGACCTGAGCAGAAGTCCGACGCTTAACTGACTGAGCCACCCAGGCACCCCAAGAATTGGAACTGTGTTTCTAAGAGCATAGTTTTATTTGTAAAAAATACGGGGACAATAATATTGTATGTGAAGCTCTCCTTCCTTAGTTTTCACTCAAATTTTCCCCCCAATTTTTAAGACTAGTAGGAGATTGGCATTTACCAGGTAATAAATTCAGAAGCATGTAAACTACCCCCATAATTATAGAGTATATTTGGGTACGTATAGCTATCCTTAATTCAACCTGATTAGAAATAAGTTTTATTCCAGTCTTGTGTTTAGACCATTTTCCATATTGCAGACAAAGATATTCATTAATTCTCCCACACTGCTTTCATTGAAGGAACAATTCCAGTCCATTTAATGTTCCTTACAATGGATGTTTATTTAGTATGCTGAATAATAATCTGACATCACTTGGCTTCCTGATATGGTCTTCGATGTTCTCAAATGAAGTTTGATCTCACATCTGTATTACCATTTAAGGCAACATAGTTCTGGGAAACCTTATGAGGAAACTCCTCCCGCTCAAAGAATACATACAACAGCATACATCAAAAAGTTGAGTTTGCAAAACAAAAGTTGTTTGCAAAACAAACATTCTTTAAATAAAGACTAGAAAATGAATGTCACCTGTTTAGTCTTCAGGATCTACCAATAAGAACCAGTAAGAAAAATCCTAACGTATTCCATTTTATGACCTAATACACACACACACACACACACACACACACACACACACACTGCACTTTCATACATTAACAAATTATAGTCAAAATTGCCTTAAAAAAAAGTTAAAATACAGGGGCGTCTGGGTGGCTCAGTTGGTTGAGTGGCCAACTTTGGCTCGGGTCATGATCTCACAGTCTGTGGGTTCGAGCCCTGCATGGGGTTCTGTGCTGACAGCTCAGAGTCTGGAGCCTGCTCAGGATTCTGTGTCTCCCTCTTTCTCTCTACCCCTCCCCCACTCATGCTCTGTCTCTCTCTCTCCCTCTCAAAAATGAATAAACATTAAAAAGGAAGTTTAAAGTACATGAAGCATTCCATATAATCACCACAAATTACCCAAAGTTATGGTTCTCATTTTTTGGTCATAATTACTTTAAAAGTTCTCAAATTGTTACCTATCACATTTCTTAAATGTATTCAGAAAAAAAATATTTTATCAGGATCCAAGATAATTTGATTGCTTATGTGTAGTACTTCATAGATTTTGTAATGCAAAATACATATTGAATGTTGTGATCCATATATCATCTGAGTAATTATTGGGTAGACTTAATTATTTTATGTGCATACAACATATTTAACAAATCTTATTGTTATATTTAGTACAGGAAACAAAGAATCAACAGAATCTTTAAAAATGAAAGCTTACACTATATTTATGATCTGTTGTTTAGAAACCAATGATTTTTTCTTCTGGGCATTTGACATTGCATTCCACTCCTGACTTACATGATATATTACTCTCCTGGACCTTGATTCTCTGACTGCTGTTCTCTGATTATTCTTTGCCATGAAAGATGGTAACTCCTAAGCATATTTACAGAATTCCTTTGCTTTTTTTTTGCTTTGGGGAATTCATATACTCAGAAGAAACACTTTGCCAACTTTATTTTGTCTGCTCTCAGTTTTGATAACATATCTATACTCTTACAGTTATGAAGTTTCAGTTGACTCGTGAAAAGTATCATTTATACTGACTATCAAAACCTAAAGGTGGCCATGTGAGAAATTAAAGTTCTCATTTTTCTTATACTCCATAATTTACCATTCCTTCTTAATGTTCTGTTATTTCCTACATTGTTACCATCTTTGTGTTTTCCTCTGAGACCTTACAAAGGCTTTTCTTCCTCATTCTTATCACCACCTGTGCCCTATACGTAACAAAGAGACCCACATCATTCATCTCCATGTTAGCATCACAAGTTAGGCTCCAACCATTACCCAAACATGGATAATCATGCAGCTTTCAACTTCAGAAAAAATTTCTTGACCTGCCTTGTGCTCCACGGACTCATTTGTGCTTGTAACATTAAATTTACTCAGTCTGGCACTTGCCTAATGGTTTTCAAGCACTTTCAGGTGAATTTTGTTGTCTGATACATACACTTTTGTGTGTGTTTGTATACACAATTTTCTTCTCTCTTTCCCAATATGCACTTTCTCTTCCCAAATCCAAATGTAGTCTCTAATTAGCCTCTTCCATCCTTGGTTTGCATTATTTCAAGTTGCATTTCGCTTCTGTGATGTTATGAATCTTAAATTTCCCAGTTAGACTTCAATTTCTCTCACACAAAGATAGAACAATGCTTGGTAGTTTCAGCACCCACTCTCTTTATTCAGTGAACACTTTTGTTGACTAAACTATGCCATGAGAAAGATGTGTGTGTGTGTGTGTGTGTGTGTTTGTTTAGGGGAGAAGAAACTTTTAAAAGTCTGAAAGACAGCATCAGAAGAACATTAGAATCTATAGGGAGCCTCTTTCCCCCATGTAGGGCATCAGGATCTGAGAGTGAAATAGAAAAATTCAAATGTTTATAATAACGATCTGCAGAAAAATCACCCAAGAGGCTGTTTATGCTATGTGGCTGAGAAGTCTTTAGAATGCCAAAGATCAATCTGGGTAATGAGAGTATAGCCTCAACTTTAACTCAGAAATGTGATGAACTTAGAATCTGGAGAAGAATCAGTTGTGTTGAGACCTGTCTAGAGAAAGGTGAGAGCACAGATGGGTTGGTCTGCAAGAAGTCTAAGAAAAGATAAGTTGGAGAATATGAACATTTGTGAGCATTGTCAGAGTGAGGGAGATACTGAAGCTGGGAGGATAGGAGCCTTCTGAGGAAAGAACCATTCTCTAGGCTTTTCCATGTCATTGATAAATTTCACTTAGAATTTCCAAGGGCTCTGACTCCATGGACTAGTCTCCTCCAGATCCAGTTTCTCTGCCTTGCTCTGTGTTCCAGGAGGATGCTTTCCTCAGCTTGTACATCAAGGCTCATTTAACTCAAAATTCCTCTTGGTCTCAGCCAATGAGGTAGCGGTTGAAGGTTACAGGGCAGGAAGAGGGGTCAGGGTGTAGTCCTCTACATAAAGCCACAGCTCCTGTCAGATGGACTCTCTGACAGAGAGTAAAACTACCACCCTCACCAGGCTCTGATCACAGCTATTCCCTTTGACCTTTTAGGCCAAGCATTTGGTATACTTAGCATTGTGTTAGGACTTCTTTGGTGGTTTCCCAACCCATTGTCACCCCTAAATCCTGATCATACTGCTCTCTAAATAGACCTTTAACTATATTCTCTTCGATTACCTACTTTGGTATGTGCCATCTGCTTCTTCCTGGGACCCTGACTCACAAGCATCATTGTTACCTATTGACTTCTTTTTAGCTTCTTCAGAAGATTTGATGGAGAGATGGAGAGAGAGAGAGGGGGGAGAGAGAGAGAGAGAGAGAGAGAGAGAGAGAGAGAGAAAGAAAGAAAGAAAAAGTAAGTCTGTTCTCATTGTAAAAGAATTAACTTTTGTTCTAACCTAAAAATCCATCTCTAAAGGTTTGACTTACTTGAATCAGTCTTTGAGAACATGTCCTACTTTGGGTGCACACTGACAAACCATGTGGGGCCACCGGATCTTATGAAAGGGATCTTACCTAATTTGAGAATTTTCTAGCATAATGTCAAAGTTGAAACCTTTGAAATCTTTAAACACTTTGAAGCCAGAAGCCAGCTTAGATTTTAATCAAATAGTGGACATTTTTTGATGGAATTGAGCAAAATACAGTTTCTTCTGTGGAGTAGAATTACTGAAGCAGTACTATATTGGAATAAGTTCTTTAGTTAGATGATATACATGTAGTCTTAAACTACAGAGACATTTGATGATCTTTTAGGGGAATATTATCTTTCAGTTTGGTCCAAAAAGTTGGATTTTGACTACTGACCCAGACATGAAAAAAACAATTTTCTAATTTTCTAAAAAGAGATAAGCAAAGATCAATAGCCATAAAGAAAAAAGAAAAGCTTTAGATGTAAACAGGCAATTTGCAGAAATTATATGCAAATGGCACTTAACCAGATGAAAAGATGCTCAAATTTTCTCATAAAAGAGTTCATAGGGCTGAGTGAGAAAATTTGTAGTCTGAGCCCAAAATATTTGATTACTTCCAAAAATAAGAAAATTCTCCATGACTATTAGGTTCACGTCAAAACAAAACAAAAAATGTCAAAAAACAACTTAGGGCTCCAGTGGCCTACACAGGACAACTTTCACATTAATAAGGGATATTATATGAAGACAACTAAGGCATAAAAATATGTTTAAATCTATGAGATCATAATGATATTGAAAGTGTTAATGTGACAGGGCACCTGGGTGGCTCAGTCAGTTAAGTGGCCAACCTGGCTCGGGTCGTTATCTCACCGGCTCGTGAGTTCGAGCCCCGCATTGGGTTCTTTGCTGCTAGACTGGAGCCTGCTTCAGATTCTGTGTCTCCCTCTCTTCCTGCCCCTCCCCACTCATGCTCTGTGTCTCTCTCCCTCTCTGTCAAAAGTAAACATTAAAAAAATTGTTAAAAATGTGTCATAGTTGAAGGATGCCAGGAAAACAACACTTTATTTTGAAGACTGATTTAAAAAATGGAAAGAAACAAGCATTTTTTCCTGTATTTAATGTAGAGAATTATTTGAGTTGACAAGGAAAATTTCACCTGATAGGTCAACAAAGAAGAAGAAATGATAGGTTAGAATATCAAAAATTTTATGCCCTAATGCAAACATCAGAAAAAGAAAAAATTCGACACAGTGTGGCTCCTGACAGAAATACAGATTACCACTTATGAAGTAATTTTTATTAGAAAAGGAAATCGAAACCGAATCCAGTCAAGCCTCTAGTTGGAACTTCCACCATTCAGGAAATACCAATGGCAGAGAAGCATGCTAACTGGAACCGTGGGAAGCAATCATCAAAATATGGACTGTGAGAGTCTATGGACCTGAAGAGTATTTAGGTATTTTTGAAATTAATTGCCAACACTTAAAAATTTAGGATATTTTACCCCACAGTCCACAAGTCCAACTTGTAGTGAAAATTCAAAATATCTGTGACACTGTGTCATCAGTATAGAAAGCTGGATTTATCCTGGGTCAGGTAACAACTGCATCTTCAACATGAGCCATGTTTTCTCCAATGCACAACAGAAATCACCAGGCTCACTTTCATCATATTACTTTAAGTCTCTAGGTTTTTAATCTCTGTTTTGAGAGATTTTTGTCATCTGTGATGGCTGGCGTGGTGTGCTCTTACCAGACAGTGACCCATTTATTCAAGTCATTCAGAGAACAATTTATGTGTTTATTCTGTATCAGACACTGTACAAGGGGCTGGGGAAATAGCACTAAACACATTTTTTAATTTTTTTATTTTTTTCCTAGTTCTCTAACGTTTTTAAAAAGGATTCGTTTTTGTTTTGTTTTTTAATTTTTATTTATTTTTAATTTATTTATTTTTGAGAGAGAAAGAGAGAGAGAGGGAGGGAGGGAGGGGCAGAGAGGGAGGGGCAGAGAGGGGGACAGAAGATCTGAAGCAGACTCTGCACTGACAGCAGAGAACCTGACGTGAGGCTAGAACTCATGGACCATGAGATCATGGCCTGAGCCAAAGTTGGATGCTCAACTGACTGAGCCACCCAGGCGCCCCAAAAAAGTATTGGCTTTTTAGAGCAGTTTAGGTTCACAGCAAAACAGAGAGGAGGCTACAGAGATTTCCCTTATACTCCCTGCTCCAACACATGTGTGTAGCCTTCCCTATTATCAACCTCTCACCAGGGTGGTACATTTGTTATAATTGGTGAACCCACACTGACACATCATTATCACTCAAAGTCTGTAGTTTACCTTAGGACTCATTCTTAGTGTTGAACATTTGATTAATTTGGACAAATGCATAATTACACATACTTATCAGTATAATATCATACAGAGTATATTCACTGCACTAAAAATCCTCTGTGCTCTCCCTATTCATCTCTTCCTGACCCCTCAACTCCAGGAAACAACTGATCTTTTTACTGTCTTTATAGCTTTGCCTTTCCCAGAATGTCATCGTTGGAATCAGGGAGTAAGTAGCCTTTTCAGATTGGCTTCTTTCACTTAGTAATATACATTGAAGTTTCCTGAATATCATTTCATGGTTTGTCAGCTCATTTCTTTTTAGGGCTCAACAAGATTCCATTGTATGGATGTACCATAGTTAATTTATCCTCTCATTTACTCAAGGACATCTTGGTTGCTTCCAAGTTTTGGCAATCATAAATAATGTCGCCATTAACATCCACGTGCAGGTATTTGTGTAGACATTAGTTTCCCATTCCTTTGGGTAAAGAGTGAGGAGTACCAATTACTGGAACATATCTTAAGTTGATATTTACTTTTGTGAGAGACCACCAAACTGACTTTCAAAGTGTACCATTTTGTATTCCCACCAGCAATGGATGAGAATTCATGTTCCACATTCTTGTCGGCCTTCAGTATTGTCAATGTTTTGGATTTGGGTCATTCTAAAGGGTGTCTAGTGGTAACTGGTTGTTTCAATTTGCATTTCCATGATGATATATGATGGGAAGCATCTTTTCATATGGTTATCTGCCATCTGTATATTGTCTTTGGTGAGGTGTTTAAGGCCTTCGGCCCATTTTTTAATTGGGTTGTTCGTTTTCTTATCGCTGAGTTTTAAGAGTTCTTTTTGCATTTTGTGCAGCAGTCCTGAATCACACTTGTCTTTTTGCAAATATTTTCCCCCAGTCTGTGGCTTATTTTCTCATTTTCGTGACATTGTCTTTCACAGAGAAATTTTGAAATTTTTAAGTTTTCAAGCCTAGCTGATCAATTATTTCTTTCATGGCAAGTGTCATTAATGTATCTAAAGCATCGTCACCACACTTGAGGTCATCTAGATTTTCTCCTACATTATCATCTAGGAAGTTTACAGGTTTGTGTTTCATATGGAAGCCTCTGATCCATTTTGAGTTAATTTTTGTGAAAAGTGTAAGGTCTTTGTCAAGATAGTTTTTCTTTTGCATGTGTATGTTCAATAGTTCCAGCATCTTTTGTTGAAAAGATTATTTTTGCTTCACTGTATTGCTTTTGCCTTTGCTCTTCTGTCAAAGATCATTTGAATATGTATGTGGATTTATTTCTGAACTCTTTTGCATCTATCTATTTATCTATTCTTTCATCAATACCACACTGTACTGCTGCTTTGTACTAGGTCTTGAGGTAGATAGTGTCAGTGTTCTCAGTTTGTTCTTCAATGTTGCTTTGGATATTCTGGGTCTTTGCCTCATATAAATGTTAGAATCAGTTTATTCATATTCATAAAGTAACTTGCTGGGATTTTGACTCAGATTACAGTGAATCTATAGATCAGTTGGCAAGAACGGACACCTTAATATTGAGACTTCCTATTAATGAACATGGAATATATCTTAATTTATTCTATTTTTTGTTTGATTTTGTTCATCAAAGTGTTATGGTTTTCCCCATAAAGAGCATATTTGGATTGTGTTAGATTTATACCTAAGTACTTCATTTTGGGGTGCTAATGTAAATGCCATTATTTTTTTTTCATTTTTATTTTTTTAACGTTTATTTCTGAGACAGACAAAGACAGAGCTTGAGTTGGGGAGGGGAAGAGACAGGTAAACACGGAATCTGAAACAGGCTCCAGGCTCTGAGCTGTCAGCACAGGGCTCAAATCCACGAACCATGAGATCATGACCTGAGCTGAAGTGAGATGCTTACCTAACTGAGCCACCCAGGTGCCCCAGGGGCACACCACTGAAGAGGCCCAGAGACTATAGCCCTGTGCCAGTCTCCTGAAAAAGTTCGCACAATTGTGTAGCAGCAGCAGTTCGGGGACTATGGTAAATGACAACACACATCTGGTGCCAGGCTTTGCTGCACCCCAGTGTCCTTGTTCCAACACCAGCAAACGTGGCTGTTCTCTGGGCTCTGCTGGGACTTTTGCCTGTGGGGATGCCACTTGGCCTCTACAAAATGTCCTCCCGGCAAGGGAACTGCCACCCCGCATGTGACCCAAGGACCCCTCAGATCTAGCTGTCTGCTCTTGGGGATTCGCCCTTCCCACCAGAGCGCCGTCAGGTATTGAGCTGTGGATTTTGCAATTCTGTGCTCTCCTATTTATAGAGTCCTAATGGTATTGAAACCCTCTCCTTTCTCCTTTCCCTCTTTCTTGTTCAGTCCCTTGTGTTGTTTCCACTCTTTCTCTCAAGCTGCTTTCAGGGAGAGTGCTTTTCCTATATTCTCCCTCGTCTCCATCCTCTTTCTGCAAACAAAAACAGCTCCCTACCCTCCATGGCTTCTCTCTCCCTCGGTTCACCTCTCCACCCCATGTACCTGCCAAGTTCTGAGGCTCAAGTTATGCAGATTGTTGTGTTAATCCTTAGATCAATTTTCTAGATATGCATAATGGTTTAGTGCTGATCTAGCTGCATTTCAGGGATGAGAGAAACAGAGAACTTCCCTGCTGCTCTATTTTGGCCCCTCCCTCTAGTTAAAAATATATTGTTGCATTCAGTTTGCTAGTGTTTTATTGATATTTCTTGCATCTATGTTCATCATTCTGCAGTTCTCTTTATTAGTGGAGTCTTTGTCTGCTTTTGGTATCAGGGAGGCTAACCAACATGCTACTGAACAATGAATAGGTCAACCAGGAAATGAAAGAAGACAAAAACTGCAGTTTTCATTTCACAAATGAAAATGAAAGAATAATACTCCAAAACTTTTGGGATGCAGCAAAAGCGGTCGTAAGAGGGAAGTATATACAAATACAGGCCTATCTCAAGAAGCAAGAAAAATCTCAAACAATCTAACTTTATATCTACAGGTGCTAGAAAAAGAACAACAAATGAAGCCTAAAGCCAGCAGAAGGAATAAAATAATAAAGATTAGAGCACAAATAAATGATATAGAGACTAAAAAAATAATAGATCAATGAACCCAGGAGCTGGTTATTTGAAAAAATTAATCAAATTAATATATATTTAGCTAGACTTTTCAGAAAATAAAAAGGACCCAACTAAAAGTTACAAATGAGAGGGGAGAAATAACAACCAACACGACAGAAACACAATTATAAGAAAATAATTATATGAAAAAATGTATGCCAACAAATTAGACAACCTAGAAGAAATAGATAAATTCCTAAAAACATATAAACTACCAAAACTGAAAATGGAAGAAATAGAAAACTTGAAAAGACTGATAACCAGCAAAGAAATTGAATCAGCAATCAAAAAACTCCCAACAAACTAATGTATGAGGCCACATGGTTTTCAGGTGAATTTTACCAATGATTTAAAGAGTTAATACCTATTCTTCTCAAACTATCAAAAAAAAACTAGAAAAGGAAGAAAAACTTCCAAATTCATTCTGTGAGGTCAGCATTACCAACCTGTCTACTTTATGCATTAGAGACCTTAGCATATTAATCATAATCATTTTAAATTCCCAGTCTGATCATTCCAACATCCCTGTGATGTCTGGTTCTGATGTTTGTCATCACCCTTCAAATTTTTTCTTTTCTTTTTTTTCCATTTATTATGTCTCATAATTTTTTTCTTAAATAACAGCATGAGGTACTGAATAAAAAGAACTTTTGTAAATAGGTCTTTAGTAATGCGGTGGTTGAGGCGTGAAGAAAGAAAAAAATGGTCTATAGTCCTATGATTAGGTGCTCAGTCCTTTAGTGAACCTCTGTTTCTGGACTGTGAGATCCACATGTATTCCCCAAGATGGCCAGAGTAGAGTGGACCTAGGTATTCCCTTTCCCCAAATCAGTTAGGCCCTGATAATAACCTAAGAGGTCAGACCCTCACTTAAGTAGTTTCTCCTGAGGGCAATACTTGTTAAGAAGAACAAAGTATCCTGGCACATTTCAAAATGGTCCTCTTTCCCCTTTCCCTGCCAGAAACACAGAAGGATTTTTCTCTAATATGTACTTTGAGTACCTGATGCAGCTCACAGATTTACCTGCTGGTAAATCTCATAAAATTATGGGGCTCCCCTTGGAGTTTTTAACACTCAGAGTTGTCTACACTGAACCTACAGCAATTCTACAATCATAGTTCAGGTTTTCCTATCGAGCACTGGTTCCTGCAATGATTTCTAGTTGTCTCTGTTTCAATAAATTGTTTTTCTGTTTGGTGTGTCCAATCTTAGGGGCCACTATTGCCCTGTGTCCCCTCTTTTCTTACAGATCTTAGAAGGGTTGTTGATTTTTCCATCTGTTCAGCTTTTTACTTGTTAGGTTGGAGCTTCTTACATGTGGAATTGGAAACCTTGATCCTCATGTATATTTCACAGAGTGACATTTGCTGGCTCTGAATTCAGATTTAGTCGTGAAAAGGAATGCCCTCAGCACAGATTGCTGAAAAAGGAAAATAATGCAGAGTGATCTTTAGTTTGGACAATTGAGGAGGTTGAGATTGTCAGTTGCTTCTAGAGGTACAATGCTCTGCTTAGTTTAGAACGAGGTGATTTTGAGATGATAAGGTAATGTTCATGTGAAGGTGTGTTTTTAGGCATTTAGGAAGATGCATATGGATGCCTGTCCTTAGTCCTGTCCTATGTGTGATGGTTCAGAACTGGAAGTCTATTATATTCTATTTAGAGAGAAGAAAGCCATATATATTTTAACTACTTATTTGAAAAATAATAATAATAATCTAAATGAATTAACATTTTTTCCGGGCACATACATTTCTGATCAATCTCTAAATATCTTTTATCTACTTAAAAGTTTATTCATAGCAGATTATTAATCCACGGCTAGTCCACCTTGTCTCATAGCAGAGTGCATACCCCATTTATTCCACTGTCCTACTATCCAGCTGGTGCTTTTCAGGCAATGCTAATCAATATTTATATACTCCTAAGTAAAATAAAGTAAGTCTACTTTTAACACAACAACCTAGCCTTGCAAAACTAAAAGCAAATGACCTTTGGGTTCTTTGTACTTCTACTGTTCCCCCACTGGCAAGGAAACAAGGGAGTTGGCTAATAAAATGTGTATAAAAGAGAGGGAA
Organism: Prionailurus viverrinus; assembly: GCF_022837055.1. NCBI lineage: Eukaryota > Metazoa > Chordata > Mammalia > Carnivora > Felidae > Prionailurus > Prionailurus viverrinus. The sequence goes on from NC_062566.1 coordinate 62,278,642, forward strand.
GATTACAGAAGCTGGAATTAGTAATGGTAAATACCGCAAGCACAAAGGAGAAAGGATCCACAGAGAGCAAATAAATAGAAAAGAGGACCAAGCAGGAGAAATTGAATTCTAAGCGTTACTCCATCAAGCACTTTCCTTCAACCTCCTGGAGCAACACTCTCACCCTGTGGACACACTTTAAGCAAGGACAGCAATGAGGAGAAGTTAACTATAGGTTTTTACTAAGTAAGTGTTTCACTTCAGCTGCATCATTAAGAGTGACAGAGACATTGCCAGAATTTCAGATGGGTGTCAATTGTGGCTCATGAATAAAAATAAGGAAAGATCAATTTGAATATTTCCTTGATATTAAAGAAAAACTCAGGATGGGGCGCCTGGGTGGCGCAGTTGGTTGAGCGTCCGACTTCAGCCAGGTCACGATCTCGCGGTCCCTGAGTTCGAGCCCCGCGTCAGGCTCTGGGCTGATGGCTCAGAGCCTAGAGCCTGTTTCCGATTCTGTGTCTCCCTCTCTCTCTGCCCCTCTCCCGTTCATGCCCTGTCTCTCTCTGTCCCAAAAAAAAAAAAAGTAAATAAATGTTGAAAAAAAAAATTAAAAAAAAAAAAAAACTCAGGAAGGGAGGAGACTATTTCTATGTCCAGACAGTTCAGTGCTAACTCAGCACCCAATTTATATGATGAATTCTAACCTGGGTATACATTTAGTCAAGCATTCATTACATATTTTAAAATAATTCTTGTGACCTGCAGAGATTTGATTCATGGAATCCTAATTGAGTAGGGCCAGATGTACAGAACCTTGAGTTTGTGAAAGGGTGTTCTACATAAACAGGCCTTTGTCCATTTCACCATCATTTCTCTCAACTCCCTACAACTTAAGGCTCAAACTTTCAGCTCTGCTTTTTGGATAAAGCCTGAACACTTGCCTAGCAGGCAAGGCTCTCCAGAATGTTGCCCTTATGCATTTCCGTTTTGCCTTTTTATCTTTCATTTACAAATTTTTGGCTCTAGCCAAACTCAATTACTCAAGCCACTCACTCTTCAATTTCTTATTACTTGCTCAAGTAGCTTCCCTGACTGAAATACTCATTACTTTGGTCTTACCTATGTTCTCCACTTCTTTCCGAAAGCCTTTCCTGATTCTCCAGCTGGATATAACATCTTCCTCTTCTGAAAACACTTATTGGTTATACGAGGTTTTCTGTTGTACATCTCCCACTTCTCTTAACACTAGTTAGTTTCATTCACGTTTATGAAGTGTCCTTCAAACTAGGTCATTGTGTTTCCAAGATAACAAGTATTCATTACAGGGGATTTTATTTAGGCCTTCATGCTCTGAGAAAGGGTCTAACTTAGGCATAAGTTAGTGATGCCTACTATTCCCAAGTTTGATTTTTTTTTTTTTCAGCGTGCAGTCTTAGGGACAGTATCTACTTTACGCCAGGCAGTCTATTTGGATCTGTGAACTTATTATCTCTAATCTTTACACTCCTAAGGGGTAGGTTTCTCCCATGTTTATAAATCAGGAAACCTGGAAGTTAATAAATTACTCAATGTCATGCAGCTCATACGTATCTGAGCCTGGTCTTTATCCCAACCCCATCAGCCTCTATACCCCACTTGCTGTTTACTGTGCCCTGGTATTTTCTGTAATTGATTATTTATGTTTAAAAAACAACATAATTTCTTTATATGGAATGTGTGTCTTTACTTTTTCTTTTAAATATGGAAGCCCAACTTCAGTGTGCTTATCCCATGTCCCAACTCTTCTTTTTATTGTATTTACATATATATATATATATATATATATATATATATATACACATGTATATATATGTATATATGTATGTGTGTATATATGTATGTATATATACGTGTGTGTATATATGTATATATATGTGTGTGTGTATATATATATAATTATTATTATTATTATTTAAATTCAAGTTAGTTAAGAAGCAGTGTAGTCTTGGCTTTAGGAGTAGAACCCAGTGATTCATCTCTTACATATGACACCCAGTGCTCATCCCAAAAGTACCCTCCTTAATGCCCATCCCCCATCTAGCCCATCCCCCGTAGTTTGTTCTCTGTATTTAAGAATCCCTTATGGTTTGCCTCCCTCTGTTTTTATCTTATTTTGCCTTCCCTTTCTCTCCCCTATGTTCGTCTCTTTATTTCTCAAATTCCACATGAGTGAAATCATATGATATCTTTCTTTCTATGATTGATTTATCTTGCTTAACATAATACACTCTAGTTCCATCCACATTGTTCCAAATGGCAAGATTTCATTCTTGTTCATCACCAAGCAGTATTCCATTGTATACATATACCACATCTTCTTAATCCATTCATCAGTCAATGAACATTTGGGTTGTTTCCATAGTTTGGCTATTGTCGATGTCGCTGCTATTAACACACACATTCTCTACCTGTTATGTGCATATCTGTTTTGCATGTGGTGGAAGTTTTGTAGACTTAATACAATAGTTCCTGGTGACTCCAGAAACTTTATAGGTAAAGCAATAAGATCTTTGACAGAAGATGGCTGCGTTCTTTCTCACTAGACTGAGACCACTGAGATCCTAAAGCTCTTGATCAAAGGCCACTCACTCCAAGGATGTGTATCATGGGGAAAAGCTTACTCTAAGAGGTGACACTTTTTGCATACAAACTTGCTTCAAAGATTTTTTGGTGTCAAAAGGGAGTAATGACTTTTAGCAAATCTCTGCACCTATCCCTCAGATTATTCTCTGACTAGAACCTTGGGAATTTATAGTGTGAAGAAATATTAAAACCCACACATGCAGTTTCACCATGATTCCTCTTGCCTAGGAAGACAGTATTATAAAAAAAAAAGTGTTCAGAATGCAGTTTTTTCTTAGTTTGGATCCAAGTGCTACTGCTTACCTACTGTTTGACTCTGCCTAACAAGGCAAGGGAATAAAAGCAAAAACAAACAATTGGGAATACATCACAATAAAAAGGTTTTGCACAGGGGCACTGAGGTGCCCAGTCAGTTAAGTGTCTCACTTGTGATTTGGGCTCAGGTCATGATCTCACGGTTTGTGAGTTTGAGCCTCACATCAGGCTCTGCGTTAACAATGTAGAGCCTGCTTGGGATTCTCTGTCTCCCTCCTTCTCCCGTGTGCTCTTAGTCTTAAAAATATTCTTAAAAAAAAAAAAACTTTTTGCACAGTAAAGGGAACAATCAACAAAACAAAAACCAGCCTACCGAATGAAAGAAGATATCTGTAAATGATATATCTGATAAAGAGATAATATCCAAAATATATAAAGGATTTAAATACACACCAAGTAAAACAAACCATCGAATTAAAAAACGGTCAGAGAACATGAATAGACATTTCTCCAAAGAAGACATCCAAATGGCCAACAGACACCTGAAAAGATGCTCAACATCACTCATCATCAGGTAAATGCAAATCAAAACCATAATGAGGTATCACTTTACACTTCCCTACGCTTGGCTACAATCAAAAATTACAAGAAATAACAAGTGTTGGCAAGGATGTGGAGAAAAAAGAACCTTGTGTACTGTTGAATGCACTGCAAACTGGTACAGCCAATGTGGAAAATAGTATGTAGATACATCAAAAAATTAAAAGTAAAAATACTACATGATCTCATAATTCTACTATTGTGTTTTTACCTAAATAAAATGAAAACACTAATTTGAAAAGATGTATACGCCCTTATGTTTATTGCAGCATTATCTGTAATATACAAGATACAAAAGCAACCTAAGTGTTCATCAATAGAAGAATGGACAAGGAAAGTGTGATATACCCATACACCCCTCACACACACAAAAGAATACTACATAGCCATAAAAAAAGGATGAGATTGTGCCATATGAGACAACTTGGGTGGATCTAGAGGGTATTAAGTGACATAAGTCCTGGTGGTAGAGACAAGTACTATACGATTCCACTCATAAGTGGAATCTAAAAAAGGAGAACAAACAAAAAGCAGAATCAGACCTACAGAGAATAAACTGGTGGTTTTCAGAAGGGAGGGCATGGGGAAATGGGCATAAAGGGTGAAGCAGATAGGGAGATACAGGTCTTTAGTTACAGAATAAATAAGTCACAGGAATAAAAGTCACAGCATAAGAAATACAGTCAATAATATTATAATAGTGATGTATAATGACAAATGGTAGCTATACATGTGGTGAACATAGCATAATGTATAAACTTGCCAAATCACTAAGCTCTATACATAAAACTAGTGTAACATTGTATGTCAACTATACTCAAAAATTATATTGTATCTTTTCCCATTCAAAAATAATTAAAAACATAAAAGAATAAATTAAAAAAGAATGTATGACTCAGAATAAGTACCTAAAATGTTAGTTTTAATTATTGTTGTTAATATTATTACTTTCCAAAACTTTATGGTGATTATTGAATCATGATTAGAGGAAGAGGAGAATTGAAAGAAGCTAAGAGAAGCTAAATTATATTATTTATACTGGGGTAAAATTCATATAACCTAAAGCTCAACATTTTAACCATAGACGGTTCAGTGGCTTGTATTATACCTATCATGTTATAAAACCATCATAATTATCTAGTTCCAGAACTTCTCTTTACCCAAGAATGAAACCTATCATCAAGTAGTCAGTTAATTCCCACTCTTCCCCCAACTCCCAACCCCTGGGTACCATGGGTCTGCTTTCTATTTCTACACATATGAATATTTCTGTGTATTTTATTAAAATGGAATCATACAATATGTGGCCTTTTTTATCTGGATTCTTTCACTTGGTATAATGTTTGCAAGGTTTGTTCATGCTGTGCATGCTTCAGTACTTCATTCCCTTTTATGGCTGAATAATATCCCATTGTATGGATACATGACATTTTGTTTATCCATTAATCAGTAGATGGGCTGTGGGTTGTTTCCACCCCAATTCAGCATTGCCTAAGAACATCAACTAAAGAGTGAGACAGTGGAATATGTGGATTATGTTTTGGCTATTATGCTTTCTCATCCTTTCACTTTCAACCTATTTGTGTCTTTGTATCTGATGTGAGTCTGTTATCGACTCTATATGGTTGGATCTCATTGTTATCCATTCTGCTAGAGAGTAGGTAATGGTAGCAGGTAAGTTAAACAACACAGAGCTCTCTTACTGAAGTGTAGCTATTCTTTCTTCACTTAGCATTCCTTAGACTGTGGTAAGGTCTTGATTAGATTCCAGAGACCCAATTATTGCTTTTGTGAAAGGAATGTTTAGGCTTCCTACTTCATTGTTTTTGATAATGTCATTTTGTCAATTTTTATTTTAAAAGGCGTGTAGAATTTGAATAGCACAGCTAAAGTTTCAGTAGGAAAATGAGAAAAAAGAGATTAGAGGATTCCCAGGTTTAATGATTCTCTAGGAGAACCTCTATGTAGTTGTACTCATTGTAATTATTTTTATATATATAATAAAGATACACAAAGGAAAATAAGAGGGGAAAACGGACATTGGGAAAATCCAGAGGAAATCAGGCACAAGCTCTAAAGCCTTCTCTCTGACTGGAGTTGAACAGGGTGTGCTAATTGCTCCAGCAACAAATTGTGACAAGGTCATTAGAGATTAGTGCCCTGGGTTTTTACTGGTGGCTAGTCACAGACATCCTCTGCCTGGCATAAATTTCAGACTCCCCAAAAGAAAGCAGTTATTTAGTATAAACCTTAATGTTTGTACAAACAGTTTAGGCATAGTGAGCCATTTTTATAAGGTAGGGTGGTGGGAACATTCCTGAAATCCAAGGTAACAGATAACAGCCAAACTTGTGAGCAGGTCTTTCTAAGAATAGCAGTATCAGGCCTACTATGCTAACATTTTTAAAAAAACAAGTAATTTACCATATGCTATTGAAATCTGTGGAAAAAAGAATAAAAAAAGATTCTTAGGAAGTTTTGTAATATATTTTGTGATGCAATTCCGTCTCCACACAATGTCTTCTTTTCTTCATTAGGAGATTTCAAATAAAGACTTGCAACCTCATGATAACCACATGCAAAAAACCTATGGTAGATACACAAAAGATAAAAAGAAGGGAATCTAAACATACTTGTACAGAAAATCATCAAATAACAAAAAGGAAAATAAGAAACAGAAGGACTACAAAAGTCACAAACAACTAACAAAGTAACAATAAGTACATATCCATCAATAATTACTTTAAATGTAAATGCACTACTTTTTCCAATCAAAAGACAGTTACTGACTAGTTAAAAAACAACAGCAACAACAAAGACTCATCTATGTGCTGCCTACAAGAGACTCACTTTGGATGTAAGAACACACACAAACTGAAAGTGGAAGTGAAGGGATGGAAGAAGATATTCCATGCAAATAGACACCAAAGAAAGCTGAGATAGCTATACGTGCATCAGGCAAAATAGATATTAATGCTTATTTTTGAGAGAGAGAGGCAGAGCATAAGCAGGGAAAGAGAAGAGAGGGAGGGAGACACAGAATCCAAAGTAGGCTCCAGGCTCTGAGCTGTCAGCACAGAGCTCAACATGTGGCTGGAACTCATGATCATGAGATCATGAGCTGAGCAGAAGTCAGACACTTAACTGACTGAGACACCTAGGCATCCCTAGGCAAAATAGATTTGAAAACGACACTACTAAGAGACAAATGAGGTTATTACATAATGATTAATGGATCAATCCAAAAAGAGGATACAACATTTGTAAATATTTATGCATCCAGCATAGAAGCACCTAATATATAAGGCAAATGTTAACAGGCCTAAAGAGAGAAATAAATAGCAATATGATAATAGTAGGGGAATTTAATACTCTACTTTCATCAGTGGATAGATAATCTGGACAGAAAATCAACCAAGAAACATTGGCCTTAACATATTAGATCAGATGGATGTAACAGATATATTCAGAACATTCCATCCAAAACCAACAGACTACACATTCTTCTAAAACACACATGGAATATTTTCTTTTTTTTTAAATTTGTTTTTCAACGTTTTTATTTATTTTTGGGACAGAGAGAGACAGAGCATGAACGGGGGAGGGGCAGAGAGAGAGAGAGACACAGAATCGGAAACAGGCTCCAGGCTCCGAGCCATCCGCCCAGAGCCTGACGCGGGGCTCAAACTCACCGACCGCGAGATCGTGACCTGGCTGAAGTCGGACGGCTAACCGACTGCGCCACCCAGGCGCCCCTAAAACACACATGGAATATTTTCTAGGATACATAATATGTTAGGCAACAATGCAAGTCTTAATAAATTTAATATTAAAATAATATCAAATATCTTTTGTGACCATAGTGATATAAAACTAGATATAAATTATAAGAGAAAAAAACCTAGAAAATTCGTAAGTATGTGGAGATGAAACAACATGATACTGAATAACCAATGGATCAAAGAATAACTGAAAAAAGATAAATCAAATAATACCATGAAACAAAGGAAAATGGAAGTGGAAATACAAAATACCAAAATTTATGGGATGCAGCAAAAGCAGTTCTATGAGAGAAGCTCTTAGAGATAAGTGCTTACATCAAGAAATAAGAAAAAAATCACAAATAAACAACCTAACTTAAAACTTCAAGGAACTATAAAAAGAAGAACAAATTAAGTCTAAATTTAATTAATAAATAATATAAGAAGGAAGTAATAAAAATCAGAGCAGAAATAAATGAGAGGCTAAGATAAAGAAAATACCAGTGAAACTAAAAGCTTATCTTTTTGAAAAGATAAACAAAATTAACAACACTTAACTGGACTCACACACGCACACACACACACACACACACACACACACACACACAAAGATTCAAATAAAATCAGAAATGAAATTAAAGATCCTGCAATTATTACCTCAGGGAAAAAAAGGGAGGGAGTTCTAAAAGACTAATATGAATAACTATATACCAGCAAATAGGACAACTTAGAAGTCATACCTGGATAAATACCTAGAAACATTAAACCTAACAAGACTGAAGCATGAAGAAATAGAAAATTTGCACAAACCAATTACTAGTAAGGAAATTGAATCTGCAATTTGAAAAACTCCCAATAAAAAAAATCAAGGACAAGATGGTTTCACTGGTGAATTCTACCAAAAATTTAGTAAAAAATCAAACATTTTAAAGAATACCATTATGTTTTAAACTTTTTGCAAAATTTCAAAAAGGAGGGAACACTTCCAAACTCATTTTATGAGGGCAACGTTACCCTGATACCAAAACCAGATGAGGATGCCACAAGAAAATTATAGGCAAACATTCCTGATGAACATAGATGCAAAAATTCTCAACAAAATATTAGCAACATGAATTTAACAATACATTAAAAGGATCACACACCATGATCAAATGAGATTTATTCCAGTGAGCAAGGATGGTTCAACACCTGCAAATCGATGTGATACACCACATTAACAACATTAATGATAAAAATCATTTATCTAAAGAGATGTAGAGAAGGCATTGAACAAAACTCAAAAACAATTCATTTATGATAAACACTCTCAACAAAGTGGGTATGAAAGGAAGATTCCTCAATATAATAAAGGCCATATATGACAAACCCATAGCTAACATCATACTCAAAGGTGAAAATATCAAAACTTTTACTCTAAAATCAGGAATAAACAAGGATTTTCATTCTTCCCACTTTTATCCAACATAATATTAGAAGTCTTCGGCAGAACAAATAGGCAAGAAAAAGAAATAAAAGGCATCCAAATAGGAAAGGAAGAAATAAAACTGTCACTATTTGCAGATGAAATAATGTTATTTAAAGAAAACCCTTAAGAATCAACCCCAAAACAAATTCAGTAAAACTTCAGGATGAAAACATCGATACACAAAAATCTGGTGCATTTATATACACTAACAATCATCAGAAAGAGGAATTAAGAAAACCAGCTCATTGTAAATTCTTAAAAAAAATAAAATACTTAGGAATAAATATAACCAAGGAGGTGAAAGACATGTACAATGAAAACTATAAGACATTGATGAAATACATTGAAGAAGACATAAATAAATGCAAATATTTTCCATGCTCATGGATTGGAAGAATATCATTAAAAGGTTCATTCTATAGGGGTGCCTGGGTGGCTCAGTCGGTTGGGCATCCGACTTCGGCTCAGGTCATGATCTCACGGTTTGTGAGTTCGAGCCCATGTCAGGCTCTGTGCTGACAGCTCGAAGCTGGAGCCTGCTTTGGATTCTGTGTCTCCCCTTCTCTCTGCCCCTCCCCTGCTCATGCTCTGTCTCTCTCTATCTCTCAATAGTAAATAAACATTTAAAAAAAATTTTTAAAAAATGTTCATTCTACAGATGCAATCTACAGATCCAGTGAAATCCCTATCAAAATCTCAAAGGTGTTTTTCACAGAAATAAAATAAACAGCTCTAAAATTTCTATGGATCCACAAAAGATGCAAAGCAATCTTGAGAAAGAACAAAGCTGGAGGCATCACAGTCTCTAATTTCACACTATATTACAAAGCTATGGTACTCAAAACAGAATGGTATTATCATAAAAATAGACACATTGATCAATGGAATAGGATAGAAATCCCAGAAATAAATCCATATATATATGGTCAATTAACTTAAAACAAAAGAGCCAAAAATACACAATGGGAAAAGACAGTCTCTTCAATAAATGGTGTGGGGAAAACTTGACAGAATATGCAAAAGAGAAACTTGACCACTACCTTGATCATACACAAAAATTAATTCAAAATAGATGAAAGCCTTGAACGTAAGACCTGAAATAATAAATTTCCAAGAAGACACATTGGTGATAAGCTCCTTAACATCATTCTTAATAATAATTCTTTGGACCTGACACCCAAAGCAAAGACAAAAAAAGCAAAAATAAATGAGTGAGACTACATCAAACTAGACAAACTCTGTATAGCAAAGGGAACCAACAAAATAAAAAAGCAACATAATGAATGGGAGAAAACATTTGTGAATCATATCTGATAGGATGCTACTGTCCATAACATATAAAGCACTCATACAAATCAACAGCAAAAAAAAAATCCAATTAAAAAATGGGTAGAGAATATGAATAGAGATTTTTCCAAAGAAAACACACAGAGAACAGGTACATGAAAAGATGGTGAACATCATTACTCATCATGTAAATGCAAACTGATATCAACTCATATTTCTTAGAATGGCTATTATTAAAAAGGCAATAAATTACATTGTTGGCTAGGATGTGGCTAAAGAGCACTGTTGGTGGGAATGTAAATTGGTCTAGCCACTATGGAAAACAGTATGGAAGTTTCTCAAAAAAATAAAAATAGAACACCAAACGATCCAGCAAATCCACTTCTGGGTATTTTTCTTTCTTTTTTTTTTTTTTTTATTATTTATTTTTGGGACAGAGAGAGACAGAGCATGAACGGGGGAGGGGCAGAGAGAGAGAGAGACACAGAATCGGAAACAGGCTCCAGGCTCTGAGCCATCAGCCCAGAGCCTGACACGGGGCTCGAACTCACAGACCGCGAGATCGTGACCTGGCTGAAGTCGGACGCTTAACCGACTGCGCCACCCAGGTGCCCCTCCACTTCTGGGTATTTATCTGAAGAAAACAAAAGCACCAACTCATATGTTGGTGTACCCAAGGTATGTATACCCCCATGTTTACTGCAACATTTACTATAGCCAAAATTTGGAAATAATCTCAGTGTCTGTCAATGGATGAATGTATAAAGAAGATTTACATACATTTATATACGTATCATATGTATACACACGCACACATATATACATATACATACACACTACCCACACATACACACAATGGAATACTGCTCAGCCATAAAAGAGTATGAAACCTTGCCATCGACAACACGAATGGAACTTTGCACATTATGCTAAATGAAATAAATGAGAGAAAAACAAATATTGCATGATCTCACATGTTGACTCTAAAAAGAAAGCTGGGGGTGGGTAAAATGGGTGAAGGTGATCAACAGGTAGAAATTTCCAGTTGTAAAATAAATAATTTATGGGGATTCCATGTACAGCAGGTACCACAGTTAATAATACCGTATTGCATATTTGAAAGTTGCTCTGAGAGTAGATCTTAAAAGTTCTCATTGCAAGGAAAAACAATGTAAATATGTGTGATGATGGATGTTAACTAGTAGTGATCACAAATATTGAACCATTTTGCTGTACTCCTGAAACTAACATGTTCTTTGTCAAGTATATCTCAAGAAGACTTGCAATATCTTTAAGGCTTTGGAGTGGTATTTGGTTGGTTGTAACATTATGCTGAGATGGTTTTTAAGTTGGAATAATAAAATTCCAGTTTTACCCAGGTTTTGGCAGCAGACTTCTGGAGAGAGGTGGACTATAATAAAAAGAAGGCAAATAAAAAAGTGTCTCTTCGGAGTGTCTCAAAGAACAGTGAGAGGGCCAGGAAGCACCACTGTGGCTCTGGTGTCAAAATACATCCCAAGGTTAGAGGCATTTTTCCATCCCCTGCTAATTGCTTTAGAAGTAGCCCAAGCCCTCCTAGCTATGTAGGAGTTCAGGATGAAGTCAGTGTAGACAACAGGAGACAAGACAGGAATACCAGCTGTTATCAAATGTCCACAAAAGTGAATTACCAAATGTACCTTGGGAACAATGGAAGGTGTGACAGTGAGGCAACATGTGCAGGATAAAGGGGGGAATACATGGGGTCATCCATGGACTCGGCCTTAGTAGGCTTGGGCTGTCATTACAAAATGCCACAGACTGGGTGGCTTACCCTACAGATGTTTGTTTGTTCAAGTCTCTAGAGGCTAGAAGTCCAACACCAAGATATAGTGAGTTTTCCTTTCCCTGATGCCTGTCTTCTTGGCTTACAAGTGGCCTCCTCTGTGTCCTCACATGGTCTGGTCTTTTTTTCTGTGTATGTGCATCCCTTACATCTCTCTTCTTATAAGGACACCAGTCCTATAGGATTAGGGTCCCACTCTTATGATATCATTTGACCTTAATTACTTCCATAAAGATCTGATGTCCAAATCCAGTCACTTTGGAAATTAGGATATCAACAAAGGAATTTTTAGGGGACACAACTCAATCCATAACACCACCTACCATCTTACACCTATCCTATAGAATCTATTTCATTTATACACTCCAGGTCTGCAGAGGGTTGGAATTATAGTTAAGCCAAGTTAACTGCATTGTTATTCTTTAGCTTATATTCTCTTTTTTTCCCATCCTATTATATTTTCTAATAGCTGATCCTGAATATCGGAAAATGATTAAGTGAGCCATCATCTCTTCTCAACATTCTCAGGCAAGAGGCAACACTGGATGAAATCCCACTACATAGTTTTTTAGATAGAATTGCTATTTTGCACGTAGACCACGTTCAAAGAACTAGGTTGAATAAATTCACCATTTTTAGAATCAAAATTATGTAAATGATCATCTCATTTTAACAGTATTTATAACATTCTTCAAGTTTTATAAATTGCTTCATATACGAATGAATGAATAAATAGTATTTCTCTTTCTTACTGCAACATAAATGCAATGATGCTCATGGAGGGAAACAGAAAGAAAAGAATTAGAGGTTCAATAAAATGCTGACCTCCAAGGTAGCAGTTGGCATTTTCAGGTAGTTTTTGACAAAAATCACAGTGTGAGGTCTTAGAGTCTGTCATGCTTTCCAGATAAGGGAAGAGGTGATAGGCTGTATGGTAGTCTCAGGCCCAAGTTGTATCCCTATACCCTCTTTCAAAATGTGTCCCGGCAGTCACCGATTTTGTTATAACATAGTTAATTTAGCACCTTCAACAATTTTAACTGGTTCTGGTTACCTCATTTAATTTTCTCTTGAGGGTCAGCATTGTAAATATTTCAGATGTGAAGCAAACTGTATGTATCACTGTGGCTGCTCAGCTCAGTAGGACATACAGATCTTAGCTCCTGAAGCTGCGCAGTACCCAAGGTTTGGGTTTTTTTAAATTACTATTTTAAAGAGTTTTATTACAAAATATTAATATTCCAGACACTTGAGAGTACCTTTATACTTCTCCTATACCACATCTGAGATTTGGTAACTGGTTTCAAGTGTTCCTTGAATATTTCTCTCATGGTGACCTCCAGATGAAAGTACTGCTGAGTGATTAAGAGATGTTAATTTGATTAAAGAGTTTTTCTTTTTCTTTTTTTTAAATCTTTTAATGATTATTCATTTTTGAAAGACAGGGAGAGACAGAGCACAAGCAGGGGTGGGGCGGAGAGAGAGGAGGGACACAGAATCTGAAGCAGGCTCCAGGCTCTGAGCTGTCAGTACAGAGCCCCACGCGGGGCTCGAACTCACAAACCTCGAGATCATGCCCTGAGCCAAAAAGCCGGATGCCCAACCGACTGAGCCACCCAGGTGCCCCTAAAGAGTTTATTCTTAACAACCTGAGACACTAATCCATAGATAGCTTTCACGGTCGTTTTATAGCAGTCTCAAGTAACCTTAGCAAGTATGTCTTCTGGGTTTTGGTCATGTGTTTCTAAACCCAACATAAAACTTCCTTGTTCCCAGTAGGGCTTCTGACTGCTCTCTCTTTTCAGACAAATCAAAGACCTGACTGGTGGCAGAGTCAAGCTAGACGAATTCAGCATATTCACCCAATATTTATTCCACAAAAGTTCAAGCAATTTATGATCCAAAGAGGATTTGAAATATAAGACTTCTAAGACATAATATTTTTTGCATATACACCAAAATCTTCTATTTTATTAAGCGGAATAGTCTGATACTCAGGAGGGTCCTTCATCAAGATGTTTGTAGGCTTTGGGTAGGCACATCCTAAGGGCTTCAAGATTCAATTTCCTTGAAGATACTGTTCTTCTTAGGTATAAAAACCTTAGGATATAAACCTTCTGAGAATCCCTGGGACTATGCAAACCAGACATGCCCAGACTTCCTCCCCAGGAAGTTCTTCAAACCTAGGGAACACTGTAGACAGAACCTAAGATCATTTTCTAAATCTCATATATTTTTGTATCTCCCAAAGCTGAATAACACTTTTGTAATAATATCTGGAACAGTGAGTTTTGGTATTATTCTGTTTAGTTCACTGTGATTCAGAATTTTTTATTAGCATTCGTACAGAGAGTGGACTAACCTATCCCCACTTAATTATCTAAAGCCTCAGCCAAAGGGTAATAAATAAGATTAATACAGTATTTAAGATAAGTGGTACCGGGCAGCCTCTCCAATGACTGTGGAATGTGTTAAGGTTTTGTCTTTCATGTCCACATAAGAGAAGAAAAAAGAAGTCTTAAGGGAAAGGACTCATTAAAAGTCCTTTGTCTAAAAACCTTGGGAAGCTTGACATCCTATCCTTTCTGACCTCTCAGTGATCACGACTACAGCCAGAGATAACGTTTTTAATGTCGGAGTTTGAACATGGCCCAATATTTTAAATTAAATCCACAGATTAAGCCTTCTTATAAATTTCCTGGTTCCGTTGCCTTACATTATTAGATATATTTCTGTTTCCTCTGCTTTCATAGACCTAAATAATGAAAACTCTTTATAGTTCTTCCAAAGCTCACCAATTCTGACATGTGGTATTCACATTTTGTGAGTAATTTCCAAGGCACTTCCTATTTTTCTGTTGAGCTGTATGCCAAGATAACTTTTGGAAGGTACAGCAGCATAGGTAATTGGCAATCATCCAGGTTTGTGTTGGCTATGTTATGGAGGTGTTTCTATAAATTAGGGATCTGTGCAAACAGGTACATTTTATTACCTAATCATGATTCTCATTGGGGGTGTTCCCTTACTTTATATGCTCTTTTCATATATATATATATATATATATATATATATATATATATATATATATGAAATTGCCTCAAACGATGCTTTTTCTTCTGAAAGAGCCCATCAATAGATATCCAAAAACAGCCATAATTAGGTAAGCTGGCCAATTAAATGAGGAAACACAATATCTTGTTAGCAATTGGCATCAACTGTTGGGTGACATTTTGATGAACTGCTTCAATATAGTGTATAGCATTTTGGTGGTTTTTCACTTCTTAAAAGGTCACAGTCTCTGAAAAGTAACATCGAAAAAGCTGATCTTTAAAGGGTATAGAAAAATTCAAATAAATAGTCTGTTCCACTTCTAGATAGCTCTTCTCTTCTCACAATAAAATCCCTGATAGTCTACTTGGCTTCTTTTTTCCTGCTTGTGGAGGTTTCCATTGTTCTAAGGGGAAGAGGACACATCTTTCCGTCTCTATTCCAGATTTGCTGTCACTTGAGGCCTTACTCTGTATTTTCAACAAGAAATTTAACAGTTGAAGGGGTCCCTGGGTGGCTCAGTCGGTTAACCATCCAACGTCGGCTCAGGTCATGATCTCACTGTTTGTGTGTCTGAGCTCCGTTTCAGGCTCTGTGCCGAAGCTTGGAGCCTGGAGCCTGCTTCGGCTTTTGTGCCTCCCTCTCTCTCTCTGCCCCTCCCCCATCCGTGCTCTGCCTCTCTCTCCCTCAAAAATAAATAAAACATTAAAAAATTGTTTTAAAAAAGAAATTTAACAGCTGACTTACTTGGGAAGATTTATGTGGTTATAAGTCGCTGCTTTCCTAAAAAAAACAAAAACAAAAACAAAAAACTAGAGATATTTCTATACCAATACCCATTAGTGAGACTTTTAGGAAAATTTTTCAAACCACTGTGAGGAGTGTGCACTACATTGCTCGTGGGTGGAAATTAGGGTCAACTCCACCAAGACTCTAGAATAGTGTTTCTTACAACATGATCCACAAGTAATCTTCCTTAAAATGCAGATATTTGCATCAAAATCCAGGTCAACTGAATCAGAATCACTGAAGATAGAGGTTAGGATGCCTCATTTTTAGGAAATCTCCAGGTAATTCTTAAGCATATTTTTGAAAACCACAGCTCTGTGCCATGGATGGGTGATCTGACCACTAGGGAACTTAGGGCTAAATCCTGCCTCTCTTTATACCCAATAACCTTTCTACATTCTCTTCCAGCAGCGAAATCACTCCTATTCCTAATATTACTTTAAGACAAAATGAAAACAAAAACAATCGGCCTTCTTCCAAAATGACCCATCCTTGACTTTTTGTTAGCTTGATGCAAAGGATCTGTCCTTGCACGTTGCGTTCTGCTCATGAACAGTTGGAGGATGGGTATAACATCATCATTTTATTATGAGTGGATAATTCTTCTTTTCAATTGTCCTGTGGAGTGTATGAAGTGCCACATAAACTTCTTTTACAGCCTTGTTAGAAAGATCTGAGGCTGCAGCAAATACATGGCCCTGTGTGAGCCTAAACTGGTTGAACCAGCCAGTGGTCCCATTGTTCAGTCAGTGGGCCACAATCACAAAAGTGCAGGTGGCATAGTGCTTTTTTCAAAGAAGTAAGGTTGTACCTGTTTTATACCCAGTACATAATCAGTTTTATTGATTCTAAATAAATATCTGACATTTGGTTCAACAACTTTTGTAGCTTAAAGGTTCCCAAGAGCAATTTTCCCACAACAAAATAGCTGGAAATACATTGTGGGTTGTGCAAATTGCAGAAGGTTAACGAAGCAGAGACATGTTTATATCAAGTCTCCTCGTTCTTGTGCGTCTGCCCTGGAGGTCAATGAAGAGGTCAAGGCTCAAACAACCAGTAAGGCCCAGGTGGTAGTCACCTCACACATCTTAAGGAAGAGCCCTCATTCAGGTTTGAGAAAGGCAATGAGGCGTATCCTTTTATCTTCAGCTCACACTTATCAGTCTGTATAAATTTGTTTCAGAGGAAGAAATGCTCAGTGAGCTTCAGCTATAACCTATTGCCCTGCTGCTTTCAATCTGTCCGCTTTGGTCCTCCTTCTTGCTGTCTCTCCTTCTCCATGCTCCACCAACTCTGAGACATTGGGGGTCTTATCAATCTCTGTTGAGAGAATTTATCTTTTCTTCGAATCTTCAGGTTCAGGGTCTTATGTCAACTGGTTTTCTATGCCACTTCATATTTTGTGCTTTCCTTCATCTGATTTGGATCTCCTGAGAAGGACTGTACTTCCTGTGTGCCCCTATCTGATGCCACAGAAAGCTACACCCAGTACTTAACTGCAGCCACTGGCCTTTCCCATTCCCAAGGGTCTGTAGCCCTCCTTTTCTTGAGCACCTGACTGCTCGAAAGACGCCATTTACCAAGTTCTCCTAATCAAGTGATGCCTGGATCTGCTTATTCTAGATCTGGCCAGTGGCTATCAGTGACTTAGTACTGACAGCAAAAGTAAAGAACCATTGATTGTATGTGAATGTAACTCCAGTACCCAACTCCCTTTAATGGTTCTTCATTAAATTCTGTGAAGCCCAAGAGGAATTAAGAAACCAGTAGATATATTGGGGGTAGGATAGAAAAATTAATATGTATAAAATACCAGCTGAGGCCTGGATGTGGTATCTTCCTCATGGCCAGAAAATGCTTCTTGGGGATTGAGGAAAAATTGAGCATAAGAAGGTGACATATAAACATAGTCAAGGGACTCGAAGAATAACTCAATATTGAAAAATAGTACTTCAGAGGAAAGTTTAGAAATCAGGTTCAGTAACTGACAAGATCACCCTTTAACACAATGAACATAATGACCATATCTTCTGTGTTTATTACTCTATTCCCTGTGTAACTTGCTTTTTGGCACGTGATAGGAATGTCAAAAATGTTTCCGAAATTAATGCATATATAAATGAATAAAATAACTGCTTGGTCGGCAAAGCAAACTGCATCATATCATCAAAATATGTCCAGTGACATTGGTAATTTACTAATAGTTTTAAGCCTGTGTGCCTGTGTCCAAAATAAGTGAAGGTTTAGAAAATAATACATTTGATTTTGCTCATAGATATTATTCCAATAAAGGTTAAAGATCTTAGTCCTCTAACCGCCTATTTTCTTTTAAAAAGCGTTAAAAGCTTCACCATTCCTTAACGCACTAATTTACTATTTCTCAGCATGGGTATTTCTTCACATTATTTAGAGAAAATTTGTCTTCCTGCTAGATATTTTTGCATTGTATATACAATGTTACTTATTGCTTGGATAATGCCCTATTAATTTCACTGGATTCCTTTTGACATAAAAATGGATTTGCACTGAAGGGCAAACACTACCGCCATATGTATCCAGGCTGCATTACAATTGAATCCATCACATTATACATTTATAGGTGTCTACCCCTGTTACACTGCTGAAATGGTCTGCCATAAAAAATGGCCGTGTGAAAGCTGGTTTAAATTTCATGCATTTTTACTTGCAAAGTATCTGGTTAGATGAACAGAAGCCTCCAAGATGAAATCCTTTCCAACATGAATATGCTAACATGACTCCCCGGAAGCAACACCTCAGCACTTCGTCCAGTGCCTTTTCTTTAGATTCCAATGACAGATTTGTTTTAGGGTCAGCATGCTGGAAAGCACTAAGAATTTATTTTTTGAAGCTCACAGTGGTAAATGGCATATTGAAAGAGAAAAATGTAATCTCTTCTGTTTTCTTTGGCACTACGGACGCCAGTAAATGAGAGCCCTTCCGTGGTCTTCAAAAGCCCAGTTGAGCATTGAGGACCTTTTGGGGTTTATCTTTAGACATAATTGTTTAGTATATTATTAGCTTAAGTATTTTGGACCACTAAAATGTCTTCCTCTTTCTTATTAAGCAGGGAAAATCATGCCTCTGAAGGTGACTTCCAGTTTAGAGGCAAGATATGTTCCTCAGGGACAAGCATGGAAATGAGACTTAATAGGGCTTTCTGTTCAGAGTGCTTCTAAAAAGGGAGGGTCAAGAGTTTAGGAGAACACCAATTCTGTGGCATTTCATCGCGTTTCCTATTTTTTTTTTTTCGTAAGTTAGAAATCTCAAATGGAGGCAAATGTATTATCGCGAATAGCATACTGGTAGGAGGGAAAAAATCATAGGTGTCTATGAATTAAACAAGAAAAAGCACTGGCTCGTGTTGTGGGATTTTACTTCTAGCATAATACAAACAAAATAGAACTGGAACTGACAAGAACGCCACCAGATTTGAATCAGAACAATTGGGTTAGGTCTCTGTCCTCTCTAGATGTGATACTTCAAGAGGTCACTGGGCTTCTATTATATGCTTTGTATGTAAAATGGGGATTTTCCATAAGAGGAAGTTGCCCCATATATTTAAAAAAATTAAAGCCAGTATTTATAAATCACAGAATTTGCATAAACATACAGGCTTCTGGTCTCAGCTGCTTCATATGTAAAATGGGGATAACAATCTACTTTGTGTCATTATGCGGATTAAATGAGATAGTATGTTGTATGCCTTGAAAACTTGAATATTATTTACCATCTGTTAAACTCATATTATTCTTGCCTTTAATGGCTTCTATTGTCTCTTCCAATTGTCTTAGGTTTTTTCTTTTCTTCTTCTTTTTTTTTTAAATTTTTTTTTTCAACGTTTATTTATTTTTGGGACAGAGAGAGACAGAGCATGAATGGGGGAGGGGCAGAGAGAGAGGGAGACACAGAATCGGAAACAGGCTCCAGGCTCTGAGCCATCAGCCCAGAGCCTGACACGGGGCTCGAACTCCCGGACCGAGAGATCGTGACCTGGTTGAAGTCGGACACTTAACCGACTGCGCCACCCAGGCGCCCCTCTTCTTCTTTTTTTTAATCCCAGGTATTAACCACAATATTTCATTCTTGATGGTTTGTAGACTACGGGTTCATCAGTTAGGCTTGGCCCGTGCATTCGGACTCATAAGTTTTCCATTCAAATTGTTACAAGATGGCTTTATTTATCATAATGTATGAATGGAATATAAATGAAACGCAGTGTATGTCAGCTTCCTTATGCGAATGCATAGGGGTCCGATACATGTAGAAAGGGGCAGAGTGAATTCTGAGGTGATGGAGATGTGGGTGGAGTTAAGTTTCTTCTCTCATTTCTTCCCTTCTATTAATAAAAGCTACGCAACACATATAATGTGGAAGTAATACATATAAATGCGGCTTGAACTGTTTTATTGTGAGGTTTTAAATAGGGGGGCCGCCACACTGCTCTTGTCTTAGAGTATGTTAAAATATGTCTTATAAAATTGTATTATAACCTTCAAATCAGTCTGATTTTATTTTTAAAGCCTTTTCCCGGAATTTAGTGGGTCAAAGTTAAGGTTGGAAATTAGCAGTACCTTGCATTACAAAGAATTTGCAGGATTCTTTCTGTAGCTGAGAGTTTGAGAACCAACTATTAATCATGTTATAAGTTAAAAAGAGATAAATGTGTACCAAGCAGAAAGAATTCAGTTCAGGTCTGCTGGCCCACATACAGTGGTCTGAATAGCAAAGTCCTGAGATCTCTTAGCTGCATAATGTTCTTACAAATGGTCCATGCTGTGCTAATAAAACTATTGTGACGAGGAGCTTTTGCAGTGAAAACTGACAGATGAGGCGGAGTTAAGTACTTTTTCAGACAAGCGACTACAGTAAATCATTAAGGCACACAAACAATCATCCTTCATCAATGTGCAATTTGTTTCATGGCAATTGCAAATCGAAAACAATGTAAACAAACAAATCGACAACTAATGAACATCCCCCACCGCTCACTGTAAATAGATCTCCAACTTTAGAAGAACACTTTATCCAACACATTGTCAACTCATTGTAAACACATCTACAACTCATAAACAACTCATTACCCAGTATGTTGTCACCTCGTTGCAATTAAAGCTGAATGTTAACTGTACTGTATGCTCCTGCTCTGAATCAGATTATACCCTAGGAAGGAAACGCAAAGGAAGGAGAGCCAGTTCAGCAACAAGAAGGCTTTTACTTTTCTTTTCTCGCCACATGTTTGATGTTTAAAATTATTTGACCAGGCTCCCGTAGAAATGAAACTGCATTTTTACTCTTTCTCCAGGTATGCCACATTTTCCATTTGCATAGACAAGGCAGCGGCTTCTTAGCACAACTTTCTTTCAGAGAGGAAAAGTAAATGTGTAAAGTATTCCCCTAGCAGTAGTAAAACTCACAGCTTTTACTGTAATTGCTTTGTGTGAACTGCATTTGGCATCCCTACCTGGTATATGGTCTTTTGGTTGGGGCCGGTGTTTTTTTTTTTTACAGTCGACGGGATGATTGTTTTTGGAAAGCAAATATGAACTTAGGAATGTCACTACGATTCTCCGGTAACGTGAGCTTTGCCTAAAGGATTTAAGTGGGTTTATTCACCATTTTGGTTGACCTAATCTTTATATCACATAGGAAGTATTACCAGGTTATGTGTGTGCTTATGTAGAACATACATGCAAATACGTAGGCAACACATAAGCGGATGTGTAGGCAGCATTTGACGTTTTATACAAAGGGTCGATTTGTGAGATGTACAATCTTTTTATTTTTAATGTTCGTTTTATTCTTCAGAGAGAGACAGAGCACGAGCTGGGGAGGGGCAGAGAGAGAGGGAGACACAGAATCCAAAGCAGGCTCCAGGCTCTGAGCTGTCAACACAGAGCCCTCCGCAGGGCTGGAACTCACTAATGGTGAGCCGGAAGTGGGCTCTGTGCTGACAGCAGCTAACCTGATGCAGGGCTCGACCCCACGAACCGGGAGGTCATGACCTGAGCCGAAGTCGGATGCTCAACTCACTGAGCCACCCAGGCGCCCCTGAGGGTACAATTTTACAGTCATTTTTATTTTATTTTATTTTATTTTATTTTATTTTATTTTATTTTATTTTATTTTATTTTATTTTATTTTATTTTTTTAATTTTTTTTCAACGTTTATTTATTTTTGGGACAGAGAGAGACAGAGCATGAACGGGGGAGGGGCAGAGAGAGAGGGAGACACAGAATCTGAAACAGGCTCCAGGCTCTGAGCCATCAGCCCAGAGCCCGACGCAGGGCTCGAACTCACGGACCGCGAGATCATGACCTGGCTGAAGTCGGATGCTTAACCGACTGCGCCACCCAGGCGCCCCTACAGTCATTTTTAAACAAATGTTTATTTATTTATTTTGAGAGAGACAGAGACAGTGCAAGTAAGGAGGGGCAGAGAGAGGGAGACGGAATTCCAAGTAGGCTCCACACTGCCAGCACAGAGCCCAAAGTAAGGCTCAAACTCAGAAACTGTGAGATCATGACCTGAGCTGAAATCAAGAGTCAGAGGCTTAACTGACTAGGCAACCCAGTAATTTTTTTTCTTTTTTTTCTGATTCAGACCAAGCTTTAACTTTGTTTACCTGTGTGGAAGGCGAAAGAATTTGAATTGGAATGCTACTAAATAAAGAAATTTTGCACACTTGAGATCAATCCTATGTGTGTAATTATATATAATTTAACAGGTTTATAATCATCATATTCTCACTAATCAACACAAAAGGGCTGTGGTGTTGTGAAAGAACCACCCACAATGTAGGGGCCTTGGTTCTCTGTCCAGTTTTGCTGCTAAAGAAATAAGATATTTCTTAAGGTTATATTCCAAAGGGTTAGTCATAGATTCCTTCCTGGGAAAGTTGATCTTGGAAGTTCTTTTCTACTCTAAGTTTTATTCTGAATGTTTGAAGCATCTATAGCATAGCTAGCCCTGAGGTAATTCAGAGACATATAAGACATTATTTTTAGGGATGCCTGGGTAGCTCACAGTTGAGCGTCTGATTCTTGATTTGAGCTCAGATCATGATTTCACAGTTCATGCTTTTCAGTGCAGAACCTGCTTGGGATTCTCTTTCTCTCCACCCCCTCCCTTGTTCATGCATGTGCACTCTCTCTCTCTCTCTCTCTCTCTCTCTCTCTCTCAAAATAAGTAAATACACATTTAGGAAAAAAAAGAAATGATTTTTCTTTTTTCTTTTTTTTTTTTAAACATTTATTTATTTATTTTTGAGACAGAGAGAGACAGAGCATGAACGGGGGAGGATCAGAGAGAGAGGGAGACACAGAATCCGAAACAGGCTCCAGGCTCTGAGCTGTCAGCAAAGAGCTCGATGTGGGGCTCGAACTCACGGACCCCGAGATCATGACCTGAGCCGAAGTCGGACGCTTAACCGACTGAGCCACCCAGGCGCCCCAGAAATGATTTTTCTTATGAAATAGTGAGATGCATCAAGGCTTTGCAGTTAGATAACTGAATGTGAATATAGTTCTATTACCTTCTAGCTGTGTAACATGTGCCCTTGGAGCCTTAGTTTCTGTACCTATAAAATGAGACTACAGAACTGTGAAGATTGAAGATTAAAATACTTGTTAGGCATCTAGTTCAACGCTTACTGCTGAACAAGTGTTCAAAAAATACAATGATGATGGTGATGATGGCAGCCAAACCAGTTTACCATCTCTAGAAAAAACCCAGACCAATAAAAAAAAATACATTTATTCATTCATCCCTATATCATTTCCTATATTCTCTTTCCATTATATACACCATTCACATTAATGTTTTCTTAGAAAAACGCTTTCAAGGGAAAGCCATGGATTTTCCATTTTGCTCTTCTGTGATATATTCTATGATGAAGGTACTCTAAGTAGTTGTGCAATATTGAAGTATGAGCCCCCAGATTTAAATACTAAAAATAAGAGTAATATTTATACTGAAAAAGAGACTTTTGGAATTTTTCTTTGGTACACAATTCTCAGAATAGACTAGATTATTATAAAGAGAGGCTCCTTGTTATGATATGAAGATTGGTGAGCTCTGAACAGAGGAGGTGTGGATTTCACTCTTAGTTCTGCCATTAAGCAAGCATTTGAGTTTGAGCAGCTCCCTCGAAATGTCTAGATGAAAGTCAGCATTTGTTTCCTCAATTGTCTCTTTCACTTCCACTGCAAATTCCTTTTGGCCCATTTATCCATTCAACAAATACTGACTAATCACTTCGATGTGCTAAGGACTCTTCTAGGCACTAGGGATCCATTATGAGCCAGACTGACAAATCCCTGTTCTCGTGGAGCTGGTGTTCTAGGATGGGACAAAGTGGGTAAGTAAAAAAGTTAATGCAACAAAGCAAGTAAAAGAGCAATGAAAAATAAAGCAGGCAAGGTGTTTGACAGTGATGGCAGGATGTGCTATTTTTAATGCAAGTGAGATGGAAGTCCTCTCTGAAGATGCCATTTGATTATAGACCTGCATTAAGTGAGAAGTCATACATTATTATACTAGACTCAATGGTTGTAGAACATAAGGATTAAAAATCTTCTGTTTTTCTCTATTTAATTTTTTTTTAATTTGAGAGACAGAGAGAGTGAGTAGGGGAGGGGGGCAGAGAGAGAGAGAAAATCTTAAGCAGGCCCCATATTCAGCATGGAGCCCGATGTGGAGCTTGATCCCATGAGGCTGGGATCACGACCTGAGCCGAAATCAAGAGTCAGACGCTCAACCGATTGAGCCACCCAGGCGCCCCTCTATTTTGAGACTGGCAGAATCCATTCCCAACATCTTTATAGCTCTTATCTTTTAAGGTGTAGGAAAGTTGTTGCTCTCTTCTCTCCCTCCCACATGGGCTTGCATTTATCATTCCCATCCCCTGTCGTATCCTAATATCAGAAATTGAGCCATCATAACATCTTTTCATAGGTTTTATCTTGCAATTCTCATAGCTGCAAATTTACATTATTTATAAAAATATTCACGTCAGAGTGAACACAAAGAGAGCAAACGTTTATGAGACAGAGAGTTGTAGGAGATGAGGTCAGGGACTGAGCAGATCTGGAAAGAAGGATCATTCAGGCCGGCATAAACGCTTGGACTTTTGTTCTGATCAAGGTGGGATTCCTCTGACACATTATCTGAATAGATAGTATAGGAGGACAATGGTAGAGTGGACAGACGAGTCAAGAATCTCTTTTAATAAACCAAGCAAGACATGATGGAGGCTTCGACTAGTGTCTTAGTAGTGGGGGTGGTGAGAAGTGGTTGTATTTGTGTCTTCCAAAGATATAGGACTCAGGACCTGATAATGGGTTCAACAGTAGTGAGGCAAGGTGAGTTGAAAACAGAATTTGGTACCCTCGAGACATGAACTTGCTTGACCAGTTATGAGCTGGGAGACCTCAGGCAAGTCAGTTAATTTCCCTGACCCTGAGAGTTACGTTACTGAGTTATATAAAGATTAAATAGGATAGATGGCACATAGTCATCCCTCAGTAAATAAACATTAGCTTCTATCTTTTCAACCTTTCTTTATAGCACCAAACATGCTAGAAATAGTATGTTGTTCTAAGATGGAGGTCATTTTATTTTGTGATTGTTCTCACAAAGATAGGTAGACAATATATTGAAAATCAATTCTAAGACAGATAATGAAAACAATAATAGGTCATAAAACTAAAAGGTATTAGATATTCCAAAGCAGGAAAATTTTAGAAACCACTTTTCTGGACAAAAACCTGCAGATTGCCCACAGAACTGGCTATGACCTTACAGGTGGGAGCCAGCAAAGAGGCTTCCCAGTGGAGGTGGCTGTGTCCCAGTGGCAGCATCTTCCCTGAGACCTGACGCCTTCTTGAAAAATTGGGCCTGGTTTCAAAAGGGGCCAGCTTCCCCTGAAGCTGTATGCAGAACAGGTATCTTACTTCCTTGGGACATTTCAACCTCATCAAATACTCAATTTTTCCCCCTCAAGATTTCTATCCAATTGTTTTTGGGCAAAGCAAACCAGCGTGAGAATGTGAACGATCTCTTCATTCTCAGGTTAACTGGTGCTCTGACCAAACATAGAGAAAGTGCTCCTTAAAAGGTGTTTTCTAGACAAGGGAAACTCTTACGGCCACCGATTGCCTTTCTAACCCTCATGACTAATATGTTCATAAAAGTGAACTGGAGAGAACAGAAAACACAACATGACGGTAAAAGTGTTCACGGAGTCCACTTTATGTATCACTCACTGTTCCAAACTCTGCATTTAATAGCTCATTTGCACAAAACCCCTAGAAAATATGTACTATCCTTATAATTCCCATTTCCATAAGTAAACAGAGGCATGGAGAGGTTGATTTTTGTCCAAGCACAGGCAAAAATGGCCAAGCCAGGATTTGAACCCAGGTCGTGTGGCCCCTGAGGCTGCATTCTGAAGCATTATTCAATACTACCTCTACCATGGTTCAGAAAAAGAAATCAAAGAATGTATTAACTTATAGCAAGCCATTAAAAACATTTTTCTGTTAGGAACAGGATCTCGTTAATAACAACATAGAGAGAAAAGGTGAGCTGAAAGGCAAGTGTGGGTCTGAAAGCTTATTTACACTCCAGACCTGTGTGTGGCAATCTTTACCATTGAAACGACCTAAACCCCTAATGCTGCAGTATAAAGCACACTGCTGAAGTATTCTCTGAGACACTCTGTAAATCAGCTGTTCTCTCCATTGCCAGCCAGGTCAGGGCTTCTGGATAGCCCTCAAAGAAAAACTCGAGTAGAATGAACTCAAGAGTTTATGAAGTAAAAAGAAAGGATGACAAGATCTCAGCAGGGAAATAATATTATACCTTCCATGTGAAAATTCCCAGCAAAAATATGTTCATTCCTACCTCTCAGCTCTTTCTCCTTTTCTCCCTTCCTTCACCCATGTGGTCTTTGTCCTATACTCCCAGACTCCCCTTGAAGTCTATCAAATTTCCAGACGAAAATATGTGCTCAAAATGTGCTAATATTTTACATGTGTATAAAACAGATGTATGCACGTTATGCCATAGGTCCTAGGCATTTAAGACAACATAGTTGCTAAGATTCGAGTCCTATAACCTTTATTCAATCAGTATGCTAGATAGAATGTTGTTCAGTGTCTTACACCTGCTTCAAAGTAAAGGGGGTTAGCAATGATTTAGAACATCTATAAAAATAAATGTAAATGATTTTAATAAACTTTCCGATTGATTGATCATATTTATTTTAAGACTTAGGATTTCCAATACTATGGATTCTTTCACTGAATCATGGATTTACCCGTAGTTTGATGCTTACTGGTATTTAATATGGTATTTCTTGGTATTATTGGTATTTAATATGCTACTCATTCCTGGATGCAGTGGGAAAGCAACCTTTTGATACACTTCAGTCATCCTTGCACTGCCAAATGGAGCTCACCGAAGCCAATGAAAGTTCAGGCTATACACTGTCCTTAAAACAAGTGAATTCTGTCACCCTCCATGCCACCTGGTTATTTTTTCTACATTTTTCCATAACTCATCCTATTCTCTCCTTCTGTACTTTTCTCGTTCTGCTGCTTCTTTTAAGTCTAATCTGAATTTGCCTATTTTGTCACTCAACAGAGATGATCTCAAACCATTCCTCTTAGTCCTGGCTGACTTGAGGCTCAATTCCGGATAGCTGGCTGGGGTTGAGATAGATATGTAGAGAAATGTTATATGGAACATCTGCTGTACAAATGGAGATGCTTTCTAACAAACACCTAGTCTTTCATCTCTGTAGATCTTGTTTTCCTTTTGACTTCCTACAGAAGATCATAGCTATGAGTCTTCTTCTACCCCTTACCCTCAAACTGAACCCTGCTCCCCCACCATGTGTTGGGCTTTAGATGATTTTCTGTTTTACTATTACAAACTAAACAGTAATGAAGATTCCCGAACATCAGTAGTTCTTAATTTTTTTAAAAACGTATCTTCACTGTCATCAAATTTCTGTAACCCACAAGGATTTCTCAGAGGGCAGCTTAACTACACAGTCATAGCTCTTAAAATTCAGCTTCTCTCTCTTGTATTCTTGTTATCTAAAATGTCTAAAGAAGCCAAGTTTTAAAATCATATATTGCAATGGCGCCTGGGTGGTTCAGTTGGTTAAATGTCCGACTTCGGCTCAGGTCATGATCTCACAATTCGTGGGTTCAAGCCCCACGTCAGGCTCTATACTGGCAGCTCAGAGCCTGTATCCTGCTTCAGATTCTGGGTCTCCCTCTCTCTCTGCCCTTCCCCCACTCGCACTCTGTGTCTCTCTCCCAAGAATAAATAAAATTAAAATAAACATTAAAAACTTTTAAAAATCATACATTGCAATAAATTCTGTGTGATAAAGTATGTTTATAAAATGTTTTAATTAACTTTTCAAATCCACTAATTAAAGTCACACAAAGTGGCCTACTAACGGAGCACTTTGTAAATACACACTCTTATGTACTTAACACAGAAAACGTCTACGAGAGTTTTGTAGGAAACTGCAGTTATTATGTTCTACTTCAGTTGTCATACCTGTTAAAAGTGAATACCAAACATGTATAACTCACCTTATAAACATAAGTATGTGTTAATCTAGTTGGTCTTTTTTAACACACAGGGTTTCTGAGTCACCATACACAATTTAACATTTGTTTTAATTTGCACAAAAAGTTTGTCAAAATACGAAATAAATTATGCCCTAGCAAAATTGCCCTAACTATGAACGAGCTGGGACTCTGAACAAACTGTCAGCTTTCAGATTTGTGACATATGTGGTCGATGAGTGATGGATTAGGAGTGAAAGGGTTAAGCTGTGTGTGTGTTGGTGCACGACAGCCAGGAAGTGAGTTCAGGACACCACCGTTCAGATAGGTCAAGGCCTGGTGGAGTCAACGGTCAGGGAAACCAAGGGTTCAGAGAGCCGGGGACCTGGAGAAATGTGCCCTGGAGAATTTCAAGGAAGCAGGGTTTAAGAACACCACTTTGAGAGAGAGGCCAGACGAGTGTGCAAGCCTTCGCCCAGAATAGAGACTAATGTTACAGTCCTGAACCCCTCTCTCTAGGTTGGCGCTGTCATTACAAAGGCTGGAATTAGCCACAGGGAAAAAGATGAAGGATCTCTTTCCTTGAATTTCCGTGGCCTAGTTAAGCAGAGCCACCAGGTCACAGGATTCAGAAGGCTCTAAGAGGACACTAACACAAGTGGAAAAATCCCACCCTGGGTTTGAAGGAGGGTTTGGAAATAGATTCAGGACAGAGACTCCAGTAGACCATGATCTGCCTGAACCTTGGCCTCCTGGCTATTGCCCACGAGCATATACACAATTTAAAGCAGTCAGCAACTGAGTGTATTAGAACGGGACCCTTAAGCCAAAACAAAGATGTGTGGCAAGAGCGTGAGTCACAGTGGCAATGTGAGGTACCGTGGGAAAAGCACTGGCCCAGAGTCAGAATGGCCAGACTAAAATCCTAAGCCTGTATCTACTCAAAGTGGCATTAATTCATTGGTCAAGCTCTTCGAATCTGAATTTTCTCTGTTAAAAATAGTAGTAATAAGTAAGAGTACTACCTCCTTGTAGGTTCTCCCATGTACTAGAGACACATGGGATGTGCCTAAGTAGAACGTATGATTACTATTGCTATTATTTGAAATTCTAGGCCAGAAATAGAGGATAAGGGAAGGCTAGAGATTCTCAAATAGCCAGCAAAACCCAGTGGCAATTCTCCCTCCACTTCACCTTAGTTTGTTCAATTAACCAGCTTCCCCTAACACTTGATAAGAGCTTTAGATGTCAGTAAAAATTAAAGACCTGGGGTGGTCAGAATTAATTGGGTTGGCTAAAGCCTGTAGGACCTTTTTCTAGAATCATCAGAGTTGCACAGGTGAAATCTTACAGTCCTAAGATTTACAAGTAAAAATACAATACTTGACAGGTAGTGAGAACCTGCTTGATGGGCCCACACTATTAGGTGAACTGCCTATGTTCTCAAATCCACAAAACTCTGAGGTAGAAATTATGTAATTTTTTACAGATAAGAACACTGAAGGTAAAAATTGTCAGGAATTTTGTTTATTTTGTTCAATAATGTATCCTCCAGCACCCAAACAATGCCAGGCACATAATAACCATCAAATATTGTTGAATGTATACATGAAGACATTTATGGTCACCCCACCGGACAAAGGAAGAAGTAGGACTTGATATATGTGTAAACGCAAGGCTGTGAAATATGTCCCTTAAATATACATCCCTTAAATGTTCATTTGAGTAGTCAATCACACGTAAGCATTTCCTTACATATGCCTTCCTCTCTTTCAGAGGTGTGGCTTTTTTTGTGATTCTGAGTCTGCTGCAATTCCTGAAAAGATTCAAGGGGAAATTCAATAATTTCTTCAGTAATGAATTCCTGTTTCCTATTCTGCACCTACATTTATCAAGGGATCATTAACTTGAGGTGCCTGTAGGACCTTTTTCTAGTATTGTGAAATAGGATAACTTTGATGGGAATATTGGTTCAGAGGTCAGAAAAGAGGCCGGGACGAGGGGTGTAGATTTGAAGCCAATTTGTGTATTCTGTGTCACAAATATATTTGTAGAATCAATTAGTTCATGAAACTATGCAAGAAGAAGTGGATGGGTCATTGAAAAGTGACTAATAGGATGAGAAGAGAAGAAGAAAAACAGATTGAGGAACAGATAAAATATGAGCAGAGGAGGCCATAAGACATACTGAAAAGGAATAGGAAAAGGAAAAAAGAAAACGAGGAAAGGAGAACACTGTTCATGGAGGCCAAAGCCAGCACGATTTTCAAGAACTGAGTGACTAATTTTCTCCAATTCAAGCATAGTCAGGGAAATAATTGAAAAGCATCATTGTCCTTACCAAGCTGGTAAAGCCATTTTGGGGGATGGGGGGCGGGGAGGGCTAGTGGAATCAGGAACCACACCCCAGTGTGTCTCAGGAATAAATAGAAGGTAACGCACGTCAAGTGACAGACACTATTCTTTTACATACCTTAAATATGAAGGTAAGTAGAGTGGTAATGCAGGAGGCAGAGGACTTTTTAAAGTTAGAAAGACATATACACATCAATAATCAATATGCTGGTGGGAAGGCTGTGGCTGAAGATACATGTTCAATCTGCACACTCTGACAGAGAGAAGTCCCTGAGGGAGTTAGAGACTGGTATGGAACAAGCATGTGATCTGTAGTGTAGTTAGCTACCACTGCCTTGAGTAAGAGGATGGAATCTTCTTGCATCAAGATAGGGGAGGGGCACCTGGGTGGCTCAATCAGTTAAGCATCAGACTCTTGATTTTGGCTCAGGTCATAATCTCACGGTTCATGGGTTTGAGCCCCACATCGGACTCTGTGCTGATGCTATGGAGCCTGCTTGGGATTCTCTGTCTGTCTGTCTGTCTGTCTCTCTCTCTCTCTCTCTGCCCCAACCAATCATAGTTGAAGGTCAAATGACCCCTATTGGGATATTTGGTGGAAAGGAAGACTTTGGATCTCGTTAATTTTGCAGCTAGCTACTATGTAACTTTGGGTGAAACACAGTTCTTTGATAAATAGGAAGGAAATATTTGTTCTGATCAGTGGCAATTGCAATCATAATGCAAGTCCATGATACCACATGTAAAATGCTTCCCTTCTACTTTTTCAATTTGCAGCAAATATAAAAGAGAACTGGAGAGGACTATTTTATAAATAAGCAGTGTAGTGCAAATACAAGTACACTTTACATGGATATTGCAAATAGTCTAAAAAACAGTTCAGTTACTTTAAGGTAAAAAAAAAAACAAAATCAAGTAAAAATCCGGTTCTTTGATGCTATAGTTGCTTACTCTATGTACCACTTCAAAAGTCAGGTCCCCCAAGACTAGTGAAATTTTTTTTTTCAGTTTCGTTTGGAAGTCAGAAGATTTTTAGCTCCAATAGACATCATAAATAAACTATTAATGTGGAATGGGAAAAATATAGGACACAGTCTGAGTATTACTCATATCGTCTGGGGTTCATAGTGCCTGGACAATGGGTCTAAGATCTATTCAGAAACTCATGAGGTGCTCTTGCCTGGCCAGGAACATTCCCTGGTCAGCCCTCATCTCATTGTAAGGATTTATTTTGAAAAGGAGGATATAACTGTGTAAATTGTTTCATAATGCCATATGTAGTAACATTTTAAAAAGAAAGTTATTAAGAAATGTCATTCCGAATTTTTACTCCTTACCTTAAAGGGAAAATGGAACTTTTTAAGGAAATGTTATTCAGAATCATTACTCTCAACCCCATTTGAAGGGAAAGGTAATTGAGTGAAGCCATAGTGAAAAAGCTCATCTGAAATGTCTCAGTACACTATTTTCACTCTTAGTGTCAAGCATTCAGCTTGATGTGGTTACCATTCGTCAACCACCCATCAGTCCATAAAACAGCGATTTTGAGTAAAACACTGTACTAAGATTCAGTTTCTACCCTCAATGTGTACACAGTCAAGTACAGGAAAACAACATATTACATGTTTATAAACAATAAAATTACAACAGAGGGTGATCAGTACAGCAATGGATATACGCACAAAGCACAAAAATTGCACTGGGGTTGGGGGGGGGGAATGATTTCCTCTGTTGGAGGGTCAGCAATGCCTTTCAGGGGAGCAATCATATGGCCTGGCATTGGAGGACTGAACTTAGCTCCCTGTATATGCTTAGAGACTTTTCATCATACAGACAATTGCCATAGTGCAGGATGGCAGTCACTAGGATACAACGTCCAAATCACAGCCTCACATCCTCCAGGTTTCCCTGACTCACTCTTTTGATCGTCCTTGTATTTTGTATTTCTACTGTACTCACAGATGGGCACTTATTTCTATTTTCATTCTTAATTGTGCAATTTCTCAAATTGCTTCATGTTTGTCTCCCTAAAGTAGAATTTCTGACTTTGGTTTTGTCCCAAACTGAGAACTGTGCTGTACACAATGACCTTAGATGCTATTTGAATGCAATTCCGTTCATAATAACCTGTGTGTTTTCATTTTGTCACTGAAATAGAAAACAGGGCACATGGAGGCGATTCAAGCATTGTGCTTCAGTAAAGCCAAAATTCTGTTGTGAATTATTTCTAGATGAAAAACTCTAGAGCAAAATGACTCATCATCAGATTATAGTCTCAAATAGAAAGAGTTGCTAACTTTAAATAAGATAATTAAGAGAAGAGCCTACATGTTGAGCTGCACAGTTTTGGGGCCACATAATACGTTCAAAGTTATTCAATTGACTTATTTTGGTATTTAAAATGCTTACAATATATATTTATCCATAGAACTACTCTTGTTATCAAGAAAGATATACTTCAGATGTTCTTCATTTTTCTGGCCCTAACCTTTTGCTTCCCACTATGTTTTCATTTAAAGTACACATTGCTGCCTTAGTGCACAGTTATCCCAGACACTTTTTGAATAAAAATTCTTCAAGAGGAAATCCTGGCTTCATTACAATTCTCTTTTTAATCTGTTAAACTTCATCCAAATTTGCGTTCTCTAATTGCATAGGAGATTTGGAGAAACGTCCAAGAATCTCCAGGACTTGTAACCTTTTTTTTCCTTCACTTGTTTTCAAACTGCATCTGGGTTGTCAGACAAAATATTGATATAGCTTGCTTAGCTCCACTTAGTAGAATCTAGGGCAGTGATTTATAGAGTAGAGGCAAGTCTACGTTAAACCTTAAGGTCTGGAAGTTTAAGGTTTATGTTGATATCTATTTAGATGGGTATTTCCTTTCCTTGCTTATAAAAATAAAATGACGTGTGAATGGGTAAGCCAGAAACACAAAGCATGATGTTTAACATTATGCTTGCCACTTGGACGCGAGAAGGTGTGTCAGTGCTTGAAAGATTCCCAACGCGAAAACATGTCAATGCAATACAGAAGGATAGAGTAATGCTCTGAGAGTACCTTCAAGAATGAGTAACGTCCTTTTAGACGGACAGGGACAAAAAGTAAATTTGGAGGCTATAAATTTCATACTAGACTAGAAATAGGAAGTTCGCAGCACATCTGGAATCTGAGTATGTGTGTACGTATGTATGTATGTGTCTATAAAGACACACACAAGGCATTTCACAGCATATATGGCACAGATACTATCTATGTGTGTGCATTTGTATATACAGATAAGCACATGGAGTATGTGAATTTCTAAATATATATACATATATTGCTGTCATTGGCCTCAGGGTATTGGCTTGTCAATCCGGCTGCAGAGAAGCAGGCCAGATTGGCCTTTTGCCTCCAGCAGGATGTCCCGAGGTAGAATTTTGTGTGTGGCAGGCAGCCAGTACAATACTTCACTACAGCTGGATTAGGAGGATAACACCAACAAGGCCAGATCAGGAACAGGAATAAATCCTTTTTTGTAGAATTGTGTAGGGGGTTTTAGAGATGACTTACCTTTTTTTTTTTTTTAAATCTAAAATTACTATTTCCACAGCTAAAACAGGAAGGAAACAGTTGTCATCCACAAAGGGTGAAGAAAAGGACAGTGGGGCTCTTACATAGGGCATGAACTTGAATGAGACAGAGACTCCAACTAGCAGTCTAAAGGGTTGGGGGAGGGGAGGGGAGGGGAGGCTGCAATGAGGATATTATAAGACAGGGCTCAAAGGTGACCAAGAAAGGCCTCAAGAGTTGGGATCCTAGATTCAAGTTTCCTGGCCCTATTTACAGTGCTTTTCCCCAGGAAGTTTACAGGGATTCAAAAATAGCTTCATTGTAGAGTCCAGCTTCACACAAGGACCTTGGTATTTTCAGATATGAGCTAACGGCACACACCTTAACTGGAGACAGGTTGCTGCATCCGATCGGTGACATTTACTTTGTAGTTTGAGTTTTTAACTGAGTCTCAAGGATCTGCTGCAACCAGACAGTCGTCCTCAGGAAGATTTAGAGTTTATTCTGTCAGAATGCACTTCGGTTACTATTTTAACAACTTTACAGATCTCAGAAATGATTTTAAATAATAAGCTCATAACAATACAAGAACATTTTGCTTATTAGCATAACCTTTTACCAACCACAACTATTCCTCATACAAAAATATAAGAATTTAGAATCTGCACTTGGTGGCCATCTGTTTTCTTTCTAAACATTACTTTTAAGTCCCTTTCTTTGGGTTGTTATTAAGATATTTTAAATCGTGATGTTCTTGCACAGCATGTCAGATAGAAATAATGATAATAAAATAAGTGTGTACAGCAATGTACTTAGAAACAGGAGAGAGCAAAAGAAAATTAGCGAATGTTTAATTCTAGGCAGAAGGCCAGACTATCCTAAGCCCTCTCCTCCATCTGCCCTTGCCATATTTTTTAAAAACCCACCTTTGAAAAGTATAAATGTCTTCGTCTATGACAGCAGACTTTTCATAAATTAATGTGTAATACACAGGTTCAGTGCAGGGCTCTAGAACCAGACAACCTGAGTTCAAATCCCAGCGCTGTCAACTTGCTGGGGGAGGTTTGGAAGGTTTCTTAACTGCTCTGTGGCTTGGATTCCCCATCAGTAAAATGAAAGCTCTATTTGTCTAACTCAGAGATTACGTGTGTGTGAGTATTGCCTCAGTTGATGTGAGCGATGCATTCAGAATAGCATCTGCCAAGCACTTAGACAAGCACAATGTAAGACCAGAAAACTGCTGGCTGTTATTATTTTTAAGAATACTAATAATTATAGCCATTTGGTTCATTAGACTGTCTTTAGTCACGGCTGTACCTTGATGCGGTCTTTAAAATCTTTATAGGTGACCACTTCTAATTGCATCTGTATTCATGAAAATGCTATTTCCTAGTACATCTGGATAAAATTTAGCTGTTCATCCTTTACTCCTGAATCAAGTATTCTTAATAGAAGCAAAGGGATTTTCTGTGGAGTCAGCACATTGTCAAATCCCAGGTTCCCCTTGGTTACTATATATTTGGACTGTGGCCAAATCCCCATTAAACTTTATATTAATCATGTTCATTGTAATCCATTGGAAAAAATGATAAGAGCCCCGGGAAGTATCTTCATAGGACTCTGTGTGTGCTTTTTTCTAAACAGTGAGCATTTGGGGACTAAGATTCTGGTTAGCAATATCTGTATCTTAATGTAAAATAATTGCATCAGAAATCATTTTGGTTTTGGTCCAACTTCAGCACCTCTAAAAATGTGCTGGTACATAGGCTACCCAGGTGCATTTTTATTGCACATTCTTATAGCAGGAGGCGTGGTGCACATGTTTTTACAAGCATAGTTAGGTGTGGACCTGTCTTAACTAGAAAACCTCACTTAATGGGAAAAAGGAGAAGACAACTGTGTTTTACAACTATCTCTTTCCCTTTACATTCTTTCTCTTTTTCTTTCTTTCTTTCTTTCTTTCTTTCTTTCTTTCTTTCTTTCTTCTTTTTCTTTCTCTCTTTTCTTTTTCTTTTTTTTTCTTTCTTTCTGTCTCTTTCTTTTTCTTTCTTTCTTTCTTCTCTCCTGATCCCTGAAATAGTGAAAATCTATTTTTTTAGCTCATATGTAAAACTTTCATAGCAAGTTAAACAAAAAGTGTAATATTTCTGGTTTGCTGAGAATATTCAAACTTCAAAAATCACTAAATACTGTTAGGATTTTAAATTTACCATAATCTCCTTAAAATACATACCTGAGGTTGTCTTTAAAATTTGGAAATTTTATAGCTTTCTTTTTCTCTCCTTAAATTGTATGTTTATTCTAATATATATATATATATATATATATGTATATATATATATCTCCTTGAAAGTTTTTTTATTGTTCTATGTGATTTCTCTGTAATCAAAATGTGTGTAAATTAAAATCTTTTCTTTTCCTTTGGTATATGGCTCTACAGTAAGAAAAAATGTATTTTTAATTTGATTATCATTGTATCTATATTAGTAAACAAATGAAGATAGCAGAAATATGTTATAAGTCTGGGTAAGTGCTTACAGATGATAAACTTAATTGGAAACACATTTATTAATGACATGGACATTGTTTCATTTTCAGTTGATTCATGTATTTATGGATGTATATCACTGCCAGAATGGAACAGAATTTTATTTCTTTCCTCACTTATGAACACTGAAAAACCTTGTTCATCTGAATAGGTAGAAGGAAATAGAAGGAATTTTATTAGAACATTGTAACCCTATTCTTGGTATTCCTCTGAATACAAAGTTATGTGCCAAAATATCATGTAGTCACTTATCAAAAGTTATTTCTAGTGCTTTCTCAGCTAACAACTTGACTCCTTTAATTTTACTGAAAGCAAAGAATTGTAAACAACCTGCCTTGTGAAAGACTTTGTCACCTAGTCATTAGAGACATTCATTGCCTCAGTTTCTGGGAAGTATACCAAGAAGGCTTTACCAGTATCGATCAAGTAACTGTTAATTATTCCTGCTATTCCTTTACGTTGAAGCACTTTTTTTTTTTTTCGCAGCCCTGATACACTCAGAAAAGGTTGGGAAAATAAAAATGCTCATTTCAATTCATCTTGGCCAATATATCTTTTTAAATAAAATGCTTTCATCTTATCCCCTGCTTTGAATATATTTTTGTGACAACTTGGAGCTGAATATTTGCTTCATTCCATTTCTGGAAAATGTTCACCCTTTACCCTACTTGGCATAGCTAGTTCTCATTGTCTAACTAATCAAACTGAAATCACTTTTGATAGGAAAAAGGTCTGATGTTATTTTTAAATTCAAAGATATTATGCATCACAGTGACAACATGTCTACCTCTAAGCTACATTAGGTAGGTAGGTAGGTAGGTAGGTAG
Source organism: Prionailurus viverrinus (assembly GCF_022837055.1). Lineage (NCBI taxonomy): Eukaryota > Metazoa > Chordata > Mammalia > Carnivora > Felidae > Prionailurus > Prionailurus viverrinus. Next base: position 62,316,173 of record NC_062566.1, read on the forward strand.
TTATAAGGATAGATCAGGCTTGGAGATTTGCCATAAACTTGTTACCTCCTGACCCTCCATATTTCTCAGTCTCTCTCTTTGCTTTGCTTCCAAGGGGCTCTCTAATGAGAATCATTCATTCTTTGATGATAGTTGGCAAAGGAAAATGAAAAGATTCGTGGAAGAAAATATAACCTCTGCCACCCACTTTACAAACATCCTTGAATTAGAATATATCACCATGAGCCAAATGACCCCTTTCTAATATCACTCTTCATTCTTAATAAATATATGTTTAAAGAAGAGAAAGACCTTAAGTTTTTGGCACTTTGGTTACAGGAGGCTTCCCAGACAACAGTATTAAAAATGATCCCTTCATCTGTTATGATGGAGCTTTTTACACCATGGGGCCAGGCTGATGAATGGTAGGACTTTCTTTTATAAAGTAGAAGACAGTTTTTAAAGAGGAGATATTAAAGAAGAACCAGGAAAATGCTTCAGCCACAAACCCATCACAAAAGAACACGTATATGTTGAAGGCTAGGAAATTGATATTTCTTAAAACTATTGTTGCCATGTAGACCTTGGAAAGGCACACATTCCAAGTACCTGTATTCTAGGTGAAGATTGATTACAGGACCGTAAGATCTTCTGAATGTAACCTTAGCAATGGAACCATGCAGAGTTCATGCACAAGCAGAGTAAAGGACTACCTGCTTGATACGATTTTAAGGGCTTGAGATGTTTCTTTCAATCTTACTGACCTGACCCAATTTTTGATGCCTGACATTCCACTATCAAAGATTCATTTTACTTTCATCACCCATAAGTGTTCTTTCAACCACTGGAAAGATATCATTGAACCTTGTAAGCCACTTGTATCTTAAAACCTTAGTGTACATGAGATTTTAGTCCTCATCTAAAAATAGAAGAGCAGAGCACATACAAAGATTGGCAGAGGGGGAAGGAGATAAGAAGTTTCAACTTCACTGAAACTAGACTGCCTCATTTTGGCCAGGGCTGGGTGTGCTGTGGCTCAAAGGATCTCTTGACATCAGTATATGAGTTTCTTATGACTGGTCAGTTCAGATAGCTTAACTGCATCAATAATTACAGTCCGGGTTTATCACATGCTGTTAGGTTCCAAACTCCATCTAGCTTCCATACATAATTTACCACTGCTTGAGACCTTAAAATGGTCCTATGTGTTAGCTGTCATTATCCCACTTTAGGGAACATAAGTTTTCTTGGTCACACGGTTACCATGTTTGTCTAGTGTCAAAATGCATGGTCTTAATCCAGAAGACTGTTGTGGCACCTGGATGCCAGGTACCCTTTTGTTCTCATTTTTAGCTTCCACACAATTACTACTAAGCAATGTATAAAGTGAAGATGACTTAGGAAGGATTCTAAATATGCATGCTCAAGCTACCAATCTCAGGCAGTGCTCTTGTTCTCAGCTCTCTTTACTATGAGATGGGACAGTGTTTTCTTCTTGTGTGATCTAGTCTTGTTGGGTCTTGTTTCTTCCTTCCTAGACATAATTATCACCTACCTCAAGTGCCTTTCCCCTCTATTACATAGAGAAATCCTCATCTAGATCAAAATTCTGTCCTGAAACCGCATACCTTTATTCAGTAAACCAAAGCCTTGGCAATTATCAGACCTTACTCATTTTAGAAAACAATTCTGAAACCACTTCTAGTGTTTTTAGCCTATTCTTCAAGAGTCTCAGGCTCATCTTACAAGGATCATCATGAAAGTGTCCTCCAAAATGTGGGTTTTCCCCTTCAAGGAATTCTCAGACTAACTTCTAAGAAAACAAAATATTCTCTTGTTGTTGGCATTGCAATTTCATGTTGAATAGATAATAAGAGCAGGGAACAAGGTAGGAGATGGTTTATTATTAGTACCCTTGCTTGCTAAATAGAATCAGATTATTTAACTTCTCTTTTATTTTGTAATTATAACACCCCCCCATCTATTTCACAAAGATGTTGAGGATCAAAACAAATTATTTGTTTTTTCTTTGTAAACAATTTGCTCTGAGAGGTATAAATAACTGTGTAAATAGAAATTATGTTTATCATAATTATTCCAAAAGGTTTACCTTTAAATAAGTCATGATATTCAGTACACAAGTCATCTGAAAATAAATTCTCAGTCTAGAAAAACATCAGTGCTTAATGATTCACTGAATAAACACAGGTAAGTGTGCATCCAGCATTGAAGCCACTGGCTTATAGGGAAATTTTTGAGTAAAATAGTATCTAAACTCTTTATTATGGCGAAAAATGTTCTTCAGAGTTTGGGCCCTGAAACTTTTCTTTAATTTTTTTGAGACATAACTGACAAATAGCATTGTATAACTTTAACGTGTATAATGTATAGATGTGATACATTTATACATAGCAAAATTAGCATGATAGCATTGGCTAAATCGATCACCATCATATACTTAACATTTCCTTTTTGTGGTGAGACCATTCAAGATCTAGTGTCTTGGTAATTTTCAAATATATAGTATGGTATTGCTAACTATAATCACCATGCTGCACATTAGATCTCCAGAACTTATTCACCTTAAGCTGGAAGTTTTTATCCTTTGCCTATCTCCCCATTTCCCTCAGCCTCCAGCCTCTGTTAACCACTGTTCTGTTTCTAAGGAGTTTGGCTTTATTAGATTTGACATACAACTAAAATCATACAGTATTTGCCTTACTTATTTTACTGCACATAATGCCCTCAAGATCCATGGTGTCGCAATTCCATATTATGTGTGTGTATATATACACATACATACACATATAACACATCTTCTTTATCCAGTCATAGCTCATAACACTTTGTAGTCATCTGTTGACAGACAGGTATTTCCATATCTTGGCTATTGTGATGAACATGTAATAGACATGGGTGTGTAGATCTCTCTTTGAGATCTTTTTTTCCCCACTTCCTTTGGATACATATGGGTATATATGGTAGCTCTGTTTTAAATTTGAGGAATCTCTATGCTGTTTTCACACCGTGGCCGCATCAATTCATACCACTACCAGCAGAGCACGAGGTATCCCTTTTCTCCACAACCTCACCAACACTCGTCTTTTCGAAGACAGACATTCTAACAGGGGTGAGGTGGTATCTCATTGTGGTTTCTCATTTCCCTGACAACGAGTGATGACGAGTGATACTTTTTCGAGGTATTTAGGTATCTTCGTTTTCGAGTCCAGCCTCCTCTATCCCTTCATGCCCCACATCTACCCTCCTAAACACCGTGTACTTTCTTATCTCCAGGACATGGCACATGAGGTCTCCCAAACCCAAGATTTCCTTTCTGGTCTGTTTGGCGTACCGCCCGTCATACTTCAAGACCCAAATCTTACCTCTGTGGGCAAAGTGAACGTCGAATCCTCACTGTTCCTGCAGGGGTCCATGTGCACAGCTACCACTCTGACTACTCCTACTAATTGTATGCATTGTTGTTTTTTTGTGTTTTGTTTTGTTTTGCCAAGCAATTTATTAGGGACTTTACATTGAATATCTCACATTCTCGTGATTAAAAGGTAACTATTTCTTGATTTGTTATTCCAAGTTAATAACAGCTAACTTTGTCAGTTGTAGCTTATATTCCAACAAATGTCATATACCAACCTTTGAATAAATTAACATCCTGAAAATTCAGTTTGTGGTAAGCATGATACTTGCCACTCGAATAAATGGCAGTCTCTCTCTTTATGGAGATAACCACCTAGTGAGGAGGCAGGCATGTAAGCAACAAATAAAATAAGAGAGGCTTAATTCAAGCAGGAGAAGCCTGACATTATGTAGAGTCCGTGTATACACCCCTCGAGGAAAAAAGGGAAACATGAAAGAGGGGAAGAGCCCAATAAAGCATTGTAAGGTGGTGAGAAATGTTACAAGGTCAAATGGCAGGTGACAAAACATTTATTAAAGATCAATAATTTTGTCAGTAGATCTGCTCTAACTCTCAGATCTCAACTAGGAAGAGTTACCATCTTGCCCTGAGAGTTTCACCTGCCTTCTAAATGGAACACACTGGGGGCACCTGGGTGGCTCAGTCTGTTAAGTGTCCAACTTCAGTTCAGGTCATGATTTCCTGGTTCGTGAGTTCAAGCCCTGCATCAGGTTCTGCGTTGACAGCTCAGAGCCAGGAGCCTGCCTTGGATTCTGTGTCTTCCTCTCTCTCTGTCCCTCCCCTGCTCATGCTCTGTCTCTGTCTCCAAAATAAATAAAACATTTAAAAAAATTTAAAAATAAATAAATAAATGGAACACATGGACATGAACAACATATTTGGGATAATGGTGACCACCTGACTCTCCTCCTTCAGTTGGGCTTTTCCCTTATTACTTCACTGGAAATTTTTTTTAGGTTTTCCACGACTTTCTCCCTCTGCTTCCAACTCCAAATGGAGTTATTTGACAAAATGAACATCAAATATCACAAGTCACCACAGAACAAACCTCTATCCCAATCTATTATTATTGATAGAATCCAAATTAATGAAATTACACTATAAGACACACTAACATTGTTAGATAAAAGGAAAATATGTCAAAATACATAGTATCAAAAATAACATTTTAATTAGATTTAACAAAGCTTTGCATAAATTAGTAAATGACACATCAAAAATGTTATTGAAGGAAATCGTAGCGCCCCTAGGAAGTTGTAAGCTGGGGATATTAGAAATATAAACATGTTTTTAAATGCTGAAGCCATGGAGACAAGTGTTTGTCTAAGCTGTTTTGTTTTGTTCAGTTGGCTAGTGGGTAGGAGGGAGAGAAGAGAATCTTGGTAAAAAAGATACAATTCTAGTATATATTTAATATATATTATGACTTCTGTATACACCAAAGTTAGGAATGTAATACATGTTAATCTGTTCAAAATTGATGTTTGACATTTGCTGGAAAGGTTCTATTTTCATGCCACAAAATCAGTTGTTACTAACTTGAATTCACAAGTTAGCAGATGACTATACTATAATAGTCAGAGTTTGAGATATTCCACGTCCAGGGACTAATGTGGCGCTTAGTAAGAAGTAGGTAGACATTTCATACAGTTGTCAATGGCGGATTCAGAACAACAGACACACACGCAAAATTCTGCAGGCGTAGAGCAGACCATCCAAGTCCCTTCATCTATGGAAGTTAGATTTGGGTCGTAAAGAATGACTGGACATTCCAACATTCCAGAAAGGAAATTCCAGGCTCAGGAGACAGAATGTGCACAGACATGGAGATCAAGTACATGGCAGTTAGGAGGGCAGATGTGGGTGCACAGAGAGAAGGTAAGATTGGAAAGGAGGCAGAGGCCAAAGTCTCTACGCCATGAGAAGACAATTAGATATTTTATCCATAATTTTTTTCTACAGCCCAGTGGTTTCAACCCTGGGTGTACACATGACTGAACTGGGGAAAATTTTTTTAAATGCTTATGGTTTATCTCTCTCCCAACACATGCAAACAAATAGCCAGATTTTGCAAATAAAAATACCAGATACCTAGTTAAATCCAAATTTTAGATAAACACTATTTAGTATAAGTATGTCCAGTGTAAAAGTCTGGACACATTCATAATAAAGGTGTTTATTGTTGACTTGAAATTCAAGTTTGAGGGTGCCTTTTTTTTTCTTGGAACCTACCTTTTCAGAATAATCAAATCAGAATTTCTGAGGTGGAACCTGGCCACTGGGGCTCTCCAAGTGATTTTCACATGCAGGCAGGATTAAGAACCCCTGGTGTAAGGAATAGAGAGTCAAAGAATTTCAAACAAGGGAATGACGAGTTTAGAAAGATCACTGAGGGACACCTGCGTGGCTCAGTCAGTTAAGCACCTGACTCTTCATTTCACCTTGGGTCATGATTTTGTGGTTCATGGGTTCAAGCCCTGCCTAGGACTCTGTGCTGACAGTGTGGAGCTTGCTTGAGATTCTCTCTCCCCCTCTCCCACTTGTGTGTGCCTTCTCTCTCAAAATAAATAAACTTTCAAATAATGAACCATCTCTCTCAAAATAAACTTTAAAAGAACAAATGAACCAAAGAAAGAAAGAAAGAGAGAAAAAGAAAGAAAGAAAGAAAGAAAAGAAGGAAGGAAAGAAGGTAGGCAGAAAGATCACAGAGACCAATGAATGTTCTGACCATTTTGTGGAGTAGAAGCTAAACGAAAGAGAGTCTAGCAGCAGGAATCTGCTGAGAGATTTTGCAGGCATCTGGTCAAGACCTACATCTGACTGCAACTAAAGCTGTGATAGCAGATGTAGAGAAGAAAATGAGATTCTTGACCAGCGACTCAGGTCATGTTGACTAAGAACTCATGGAAACAAAGATCACAGTAAAAGAAGAAGATGACCACTGAATCCCTGTCAGTTTCGCCATTCCTCAGCTCCCTTCCCTCCCCCTTCCTCCACCAGTTTGGGTTTGAGCACAGCTGCATTTTATTATCTAGATGACCTTGGACTCCATACTTAACCTTTGTAAGATTTAGTAGTTCTTCCCTAAAATGGTAACAGTAATAGTAACCTATTTTGGAACATTATTTGTAAAGATTAAATGAAATACATTTAAAATGTATTAATACATTTAAAAGTCTCATGATTCCTCCAGGTATACTAAGTACTCAATGTATTTTGGCTGTTGTCACTATATTGTTGTGACTATAAATTTAATCTGTGTGATTCTGCTTGCTTTTCTCGCTCACATTTTCTCCTGTTTCTGGTTTCTAACTCCTTCCTTCTTCCCCCTTTCTTTTCCCTCAGTCATGACTTTACTTGTTTTTTTTGTTTTGTTTTGTTTTGTTTTTTTGAGAGAGAGAGAGAGAGACAGAGAGAGTGCACAGGGGAGGGGCAGGGACAGAGGGAGACAGAGAATCCCAAGCAGGCACCATGATGTCAGCACAGAGCCCGACACGGGGCTCCATCCCAATGAACCCTGAGATCCTGACCTGAGCAGAAATCAAGAGCTGGATGCTTAACTGACTGAACCATCCAGGCAGCCCTGACTTTTTAAATCCTGGAGTATCTAGTGTTACCTGTTTAGGAAGAGATTTGCTGAGGCCACTTTACACTCATTTAAGCAAGAAGATAGAACTAGGCTGAGCATGGTACTGTAACTAATTCTGAGAGGAAGTGACTATAAGATGGCTTAGGCAATCCCTGAACTATTCCATTACTCCATTCTAGATAACCAGAGTCAAAGAGCCATAGGTTCTGAGAATGTTGCAGCAGAAAGGGTCTTAAGCATGTATGAACCTACTTTGATACAATATAAATTTCAATAATAGCCACACTTCGGCCCAAGTTTTTTAATTCTTATAACCTGTGAAGATCTGACTCTCCATCTAGTATTCTGGAGAGGTTATATGTGGAGGAGTCCACAGGGAAGTCTCCTCCTTAACTGGACCCTGGTCAAGAACTAAGTAACAGAAGTCACTGGGCAGGCAATCTGGGAAATTCACATATGGACTGTAGCAGATGACATTATTGAATGAATGCTTATTTTTTACGATGTGACAATGGCACTGTGGTTAAATGAGAGAATGCCCTTATTTTTAGGGCTAATGCATCATAGTGACAATAACTTCCTTTCAATTTAATAAATTCCTTTCATTTATTTATTTTTTGAGAGACAGAGACAGAGTGCAAGCAGGGTAGGGACAGAGAGAGAGAGAGAGGGAAAGACAGAATCTGAAGCAGGCTCCAGGCTCTGAGCTGTCAGCACAAAGCCTAGTGTGGAGCTCGAACCCATGAACCATGAGATCATGACCTGAGCTGAAGTTGGACACTTAACTGACTGAGGCACCCAGGTGCCCCTGACAATAACTTCCTTTCAGATGGCTTAGTAGAAACCATTTGAAATAAATACATACACAGATATATGCATTCATATTTGTATTTGTGGAGGGGGGGAGAAAGACAATATGACAAAACTGGTGAGTCTAGCTGAAAGCTGTGTGTGGTATATTACTTTTTAAAAGAAAATAAATCCAAGTTTTAAGATAAAGAAGCAGCAAGGAAAGTCAATTTCTTAAAAAAAAATTAACACAATAAATGACTACTATTATCCAAACAAGGATGAGAAGCAGGCTCTAGAATCAGACAGACCTGAGCCCCAAATGCGTGGGGCCACCTTTTTATTAACAAGGCAAGATTGGACAAATTAGAAACCCAAGCCTCAGTTTTCCCATCTATAGGATGAGGTTCATGATAACAACAAGAAACGCTACTCGCTATTCCATGGTCACTGTTGTCATAGTTGAGTAAGATAATGAAAGTGACATGCTTAGCACCAGGGGCTGGCACATGCCAGGAGCCCACCGCAGAGTCCTCTCTTACCACTGTGACCTCAGACCACATGAGAATAAAACCAGGAAGATGTCCTGGGTTCTGTCTATGATCTGCCAGGTTCCTTACAACTGATCTGTCTGCACGAAACTGAGACATCAGTAAAAAGCCAGACCACTCTTTCGTGGGCCACAGAAGTACAAACAAAAAGCTCTTTTCTGTAGAGTGGGTAGCTTAAGGGTGGCATTCCCCCTCACTGTCATCTCTAAAGCCAGCAATAAACAAATCATAAAAAATGTGCTTGGAAATTTCAGCTCCACAGTAATCGCTGAAACAAAGGCAGAAAATTGCAGCTCTCTGTGTAATAACTAAGCCTCTCGTTATGTGCTGCTGTATTAAATATAAAACATTTTCATTTCCTTTGTATAGGAAATTCAATAGGACCTGAAAAGGGGGTCAACCAAGTACTGCGACTCCCACAATAAAATGTGAGTGGTGCTAATATTCCTTTTCCAACTCTCGAGTGACTGCAAATAACCAAACAGATAAAATGTAGCTTTCATAAAACTCCGAGGTTTGGTGGAGAATTAGCATGAGACTTGTACTTGCTACTTGCTAACGGAAGGTTGGCCAAGAGCTCAGATTTATGCCATGAAATTTAAATGGTTTTCTCCTGAGGTTTTCTTGACAATATCATTGTATGCGGCTGAGTTAGTTTATTGGCACGTTTGTACGGAGATTGTTTTTGGAGGAGTGGGGGGTGAGAGGGTAGGGGTGACGGTAACCTATTCCTTTAAGAAACCCAGCACTTATGGGGCTCTGGGGAATTTTAAAGCAGGGAATTTGGAAGAGCAACACATGCAAGAGTCTCCAAATGGTGAGGCAGAATCAACAACATTTACAAAATTACATTGGGGGAAAAAATAACATGGTAAGATCGCAGTTCTTTTGTTGGGGTGTTTATAACATAACACATGGCTTCCTCTCACCAGGCTTCTGAAATTAGAATGATATTGCTAGAAGATTTTGTATGGATCGGGCTTTGAATTTGCATGCAAGTTTGCAGGGAATTTTGTGCAAAGATGAAAACCCTGTCTGAATTCAGACCCAGGTATTTTAGCAGCCACTGAAAGGTTATTCACTGCGCGCCCAATACAATGTCGCTAACTAACTTAGAAACAGGAGGTCACAGATTAAAGTTAAAGAGGAAGGTTAGGCCTATGAGCAATGCAAGCAGAATTTAATTACAAAAAGGGTAGCTGAATAATGGCACACATAGCTAAAGGCAGCAATAGATACAGGAATTGTAAATCAGTTCAAGGAAGCTCAGAGAAAAAGGAAATAAAAAAAAAAGAAAGAAAGAAAGAAAACAAATCAACTCTCTTAAAAATATCCTAGGGTTAACTGAGCAAGCCTCAGTAGATCAGAGTCAAGGCTTTATCCTTTCAACGTCCCTGTGCTTTGAAAAAGACACCTCAACAGCAGTTCATTGATTTCCGCAAAGGCCGAAGACCTGTGTCATCCACCCAATTGAATTCTTTTGTGCTGTACATGTGCTTACCCTATATTGTCTGTCCCCTTACAATTTTATCTCCCCGTGTATACATTTCTCCCACCCTGAGTAGGACACAATTATTCCATTCTTGCCAACATGAGCCGTATAATCACCTCGGGAACTGACATTTCATTCATGCCCTTGCAAGCCACGAGAGGAATTAAAGGTCCGTGTCCTCTGTGTCTTTACTGTTTTATTCCTTCCATGCATTTCGAGGGTAGTGGCTAAATATCACCGCAAAAAAGAATTCATCTCAAGCTGGAACTTTACACAAAAATTGCACATCTAATAATAATTATGCTGTTTTTTTTTTTAAATGACTGTATTTCTGGACAAGGAAATAAAACGAAGCAAGGCCAACGTTAAAATGCCAAAATAGCAGAGGATGTCTGTGAAGTGGAGCTTACAATGGAACTGCCAGAAAGCTCGAGCTAACATTAGAATCATGTGAAAGTTGGCAACCCAGACTCACGTAGAGCTAAAGAAACAGTGTTTTTGTATATTCCAGTTCCTGTTGGTTCTGATCCCTTGAATGTTGCTTGGGGTATTACACTCCCAATTCCAAACAAATTTCAGCGAAACCTCAAAATATTTTCAACTATAAGAAACCAAACACGATTCCCACTAAGCATAATAAAACAGCTCAAATTTCAGGAAAGCTTTAAGAATCTCCTTAGAACACTGAGGTGTGAAAGTTCCCAGGAAAGAACCAACCATTCTCATGTCTAAGGCGCGTAATGCTTCGGTTTCAGCTTTAGGTTGATTTTCTGTTTTTAAGCAATTTCACTCCTACTCCTCTGCACCTCGCAACCCAGTGTCCAATGCTTTTGAATCAGGCTGCTTATTTTTGAAAAAATAACCCAATTGACATTTATTGGGCAGGTGGTAGCCAGGCGTCTTCTCTGTAGGGAAAGAAAATTATTTTAGGTGTTTTCCCCACTCTCCTGCCTTTCAGACTAAGTGAATTTCAGCACCTGATCCAAATCACAAAGGTCATCCATTAGCAGAAAACAGAAACTAATTTGGCTTTCCCTGGCACCTCTCATACTCTGCAATTGTCTAATAGTTTGCATGGTGATAAGTGGGAGGCTTGGAGAAGAATGGTTTGTATGCAAGTCGCGTATCAGAATGTCACCATGTTCTTAGGGCCAACCTGTAACACAGCTTCAGACAGAAGGATCTACTGTGGGAGGGTGGCGATTAGTTTATTGACTGGCACGCTGTACAATGAATTGGTTTTTTTACTGGATCTCAAATAACTATTCTGCTCTTCATTAATAATCTTAAAACAGCAGCTACACAAGTAGATTTATGGTGGATTTTCCCCCTTTTGTCATACTGTCTTCTCTCCTCTGTCATTAGTTCAACGACTTATCACTTCAAAACGGTAGGCCTAGGAAAGACATTTGACAGTTTTAAACCAGTATTTGATTGGCATCATGGTTGCAGTGACATTCTAGATATAGATGGAATGTGTGGGGTGAATTCACCCTCTGCCTCCCAATGGCTTCTTTTGCAGAAAATGAGAGGACAGATTGATTAAGAAAACCCAGAAGAATAAATAAAGGTGAGAAATCTGCTGATGCAGCCCTACATGAAGAATCGCATTACTTATTTTTAGATTTATGCTTAGAAGACAAAGAAATCTATATGAGCCCCTGCCTGCCTGTATCTTTCCTCTAAGCTCTTTTAAAAATTATATGCAAGTATGTGTGTGTACACATATATATCTATATCTATATCTATCTATCTATCTAGATGGATATTTCAATGCCATCACTTTGACGTTATTCCAGAGAAATACTTTTTTAGTCTTTCCTATTGATTCAGAAATTCTTCCTTTTCTCACCCTTGTCAAAACTTTTCACTTATGACCCAAGAGCTGGGGACCCAAAATCAGTACTGTCCTGTTTTGAGTGTCATTGTGCAGTGATCCTAAGTGGCCCCTAAACACTTTTGTCAATATTTATTGATGGGATCCACGAGCACTCTGAGTGATCCCACTCTGGAGGGGCACCAACCAATGGCAAGGTGAACGGGGGAAGGAGGTGGTCCTGCTGTAGGCCAGAGCTGGCAAAGCAGTGTTGGGATGCTCAGGGGTCATTGACAAAATGTCAAACATTTCAAATTTCTGACTAGCTCTCTGACTAATGCCATACTAAGCAGAAACATGGCCATTTCCTCCAAGGAACCAACAGACACACAGACACATAAACACACAGAAATAAATACAGTCTCTGTGTTTTTTTTTTCTCTTCCATTTGCTTGCTCTCTTGCTTTATGTCTTACATGTGCATGCACACACACACACACACACACACACACACACACACACAAATAGTCTACAGGGAAATTAAGCGGTGCCAACGAAACAGTGTACTGAGAAAGTTCTTGGATAAATTAACAACGCAATTACATTACATGACATGCCACAAGATGGATGAGGAAAACTTGGCTGGTATTATGTTCTGTTTTCAAATTGCAATTTATTTGAGGGTTTTAATGGATGCCTTATTAAAACATCTCGGCCCTGGTCAGGTTTCAGCATATGTCACAGTGGCCTGTGATTGATGACACCCTCCGCTGCTTCTCTTGCACATTTGCAGGGAATTTAAGCAAAGAGGGAATGAGCTGAGGCCCAGCTTTGTATTGATCGTGTGGAGGTGCGCTGCCTGGGAGCACAGTCTAATAACATTCTCTTAGCTGAACTGCTTCACATGAAGGCATTTATTACAAGAACTAAAATGTTATATTGCTCAGAATAAAAGAATATTGTACAAACAAAAGAGTTAGCAGTGAGTGGGGGAGACGGGGAGGCAATGGCATGCTATGGAGCCCGGCCTTGTTATCTTTCAGAAGCCACATTTCTAAGTGTTGGTGGAAAACAATGAAGAAACCAAAGGTTTAAAAGACGTAAAAGAAAGAAAGGGAAAATGCTGTAGGCTTGGTTTTTGCTTATTTCAACCAGTTAGTCATGCAGAACAGCAGAGTTTCGCGACAAAGAGAAGGCCAGGTAAGGACTGATAAGGGAGCAGTCTTAAAGTCATTTGAAAAATAACTAAATATCCAAAGAGATCATAAGACATTATTTGGAAGGCCATCTGAAATCCTTCTCATTTTATAGAAGCTGTGGTTAATTTTTAGGACAAGCTCCCACCTAAAAAGCAAGAGCTATTAGTACCTAAGGAGTAGCCATACTCCCATCCACACCGTGGAAATCTGATTTCTGTCATATTTTAATTATAAAACGGGCTCCATTTGCAATTTCAATACTTGAAGCTTTATAAAGTCTTATGTGAATTGTGAAGAAATTTATATTTAATGTTTAATCAAAAAAGCATGATTCAGTTGGATAGGTTATAGACACAGGCACGTCTACTCACAGAAAAAAGACTAGAAGGATATGAAAGTTATTAATTAGAGAAATGATAGTAATTTTCTTCTTTGTGCTTTTCTGTAGCATCTTAATTTTCTGCAATAAACACATATTACTTTTTAAGTCAAAAGGATAAAAAAGTATTTTAAAGATATTTTTATATCTTGATTTATAATAATTAGCAAAATAGGTATTCTCTGAGAGTCTTCAATAAATATAATCTCAAAAAAAGAATTCATTTTGCAGTACTATAAGAGACTATTTCTTAGTAAGCAGACTCTGCACTGAAAATGTAAACAAAAAAAAATAGTAACAATAGACAGAATGAAAATATCCCTATGCAATACAAAAAAAAAAAAGAGTAAAAAGTAAAAAAAAAAAAAAAAAAAAAAGCCAAAAACAGTAAGGAAAGAAGAAAGTATGTTGCATTTCCAAACTCTGAAAACATTAGGGTTTGTCAATCTCAGTCGGTCTCGGTGGGTTCAAAGGATTTTTTTTTTTTGCTTGACCTGCTGATTGCTATTATTTGAACTGCCACATTTATTATTTTGTTAGCCTTTGAGGGCCTATAAAAATCTCACCTAATTATATTGGAATCACCTAGCATCACAGCCGAAGCCAAAGAAGGTGAGAAAATGCCCAACAGCTTTTCCTTGAAATGGAAGGAAAAAATAGTTAAAGAACGAACAAACAGCAGGAACCAAGAACACTCAGGAAAGCCAGCTTTATGAGTCTCCCAAGAAATGGATACAGAAAACATTTTTTAAATGTTGACAGAAACTGTTAAGTTGTAAAAATGGATTTTTTAGCATTGTCAGTCGAATGCACCTTCTAATGTGCGAAATACCAAATTTACAGTCTTTGACTGAATTGTGATAGCTTTGGTGGAGTGGCGCTGGGGAAAAAAAGGACATGTTACTTACCCTCCAAGGCCTCTTTTTCTCTGGGATTGTAGATTTCATGTCCCTCTTCTAGGCCCTCTCATGGTCCCCCATCTTTTGTGACTGAATGTGTATCTGCTGATCAAAAGGGAACAACTTCCTCTCCCTTTTACTGTCGAAGTGGTTACATGATATCAGAAACTCTAGGTTCTTTTGTTCTCAAATTCTCCAGTCTTGGAGAATTACTTTATTTAATTTCATGTCAATTAGTATTTATTGAGCACTGTCTATCTGTGAGGCAGTGAACACAGCAGGTGCTCCTTCATTGTGAGAGCCAGCTTGAAGAGCCAGCTTCTTCTCACTACAAATGCATACAACCCCACACACCACAATTTAGTCACTCATCAGCTCCAGCTTAGAACTGCAGAACTAATGCAATAAAATCACAAGGAGGTACGGCCTTTGTCAAAGCGATGAAAACAAACATGTATCAATATTTACGCAGTTCAGCTTGTGAGAAAACCTATGGATAGGAAAAAAGAAAACCCACTCATGTGCTCTATCTTCCAGGATAGCTCACATATTGTATATGGCCTTTGTATGAAGTTTCCAGTAGCATAAAGGAGATTAAGAGCTCAGGGCAGATGCGACAGAACAGCATACAGCAAATGTTACAACACATCGGGAGGCACTTGGGACAGTGCAATTTGCGGGAGCAGGATCTCAGGGAAGTGTGGGACACAGAAGATAGAATCATGGGGCAAAGGGGGAAAATAGACAAGAAAGTACAATACAGGAATAAAAAGAATGCTATGAACACCTTAAAGGAATACAATGTTACATGTCAGTTCTATCTTGAAATTGGTGGGGGTGGGGGGGCTGGAGGGTGGGCTGGTGAGAGGAGAATCCTTCACAGGTCCTGAAGTCTCTAAATATTATAGCTGTTCTTTGAATAACTTCCATGCTGAGGTCCACACAACATATACAATCAGTAAATAAGAAAAGGAAACTGGGATTCCTACCCAGAGGTGGCTAAGTTAATATCACTGCCTGACTTATAACAGGTTCTATCAACCGCTCCCTGGTAAGGAATATTTGATGGCCAAAACTAATCAATATACATATAATTCACTGATAATTTAACTTCTAAGTGAATCTGTATAAGTGTGTGGTTTTCTGTTAGTCTCAAGTAATCCCTTTGCATTTCAAAGTCCCAATTGAAGAACCTATGTTTTTGGGTGCTTGGGTGGCTCAACTGATTAAGCTCACAACTCTTGATTTCAGCCCAGGTCATGATCTCATGGTTTGTGAGTTTGAGCCCTGTGTGGGGCTCTGCACGGACAGTGCAGATCCTGCTTAAGATTCTCTGTCTCCCTCTCTTTCTGCCTTTCTCTCTCTCTCCCTCTCAAAAATGAACTTTAAAGAAATCTCTAAAAATAAAAGGATACAGTTTTTAAAAAAAGAACCTATATTATTTAAGATTCTTGGTTGTATTAGCAACCAATTTTGGCTAAATTAGCAAAAGGCAATTTCTTGGAAAATCATCAATAAGCTCAGAGAGTCACTAAGAATTTAAATAGCTGGAAATGGAGACAGGCATATCAGCTGAGGACTGACTGGTCCTGGATGGCCTCCGTCGCATGTCTGATGATTAATTTTGCAAGAAGCCACTAGTTCAGGGTCTCTCTTCATCCATCATAGCCTACGCTTTTTCATATTGTAGATGGGTTCCAAAAGCAGCAAGCAAAAGAGGGTAGCCTAAGGTGCAAGCTCTTTTCCAGTCTTTGTTGCATTTTGTTTATGCCCGGTTGGCCAAAAACAATCACACGGTCAAGCCCAGAGTCCACGTGCAGTGGAGACACAACTGCATACATACAGGAAAGTATAATTCGTTGGGGGTCACTACTGTAACTGTTTACACACTCAGCGTCTGGCTTCCATAATAGAGGAGAAGTGCCTGAACTCTTCTTCTGGCAAAGCTTAGTCACGATGAATTAATGGAATAAAAGGGAATAAGGGTGACATTAAGAAGAATAATGGATAATGGGTGGCAAAAATACATGATAAATGGTCACCATGGAACCCTGATTGGATTTTTGAAATGTAACTGAATCCACATAGATACTGTTTTATTCCTCTGAAAATTCTGGGCTGTGGACAGGTATCATCCATAAGGAATTCATAACTTCCCTAAAAAACCAGTTCCCCATTACAATGCATGTGAACTTTCCAAACTAGCCAAGGAAACTATGAATTATAATCTTGGTCTATTTTTTTTTTGAACAGCCATAATAAATATTCTTCAACTGATTTAGGTTACATCTGTTCACATTTCAATTCTTGTGTCTAAATGAAAAATAATAGAAGCCAAATATGAAATGTATATTTTAAAAGAAACTCACTGCTCTAGAAACTTGTTATCTTCTATGTCACACACTGTTTCTTTCAGTTTGATTGGTAAATAACAGTTACTGTACATAACCATGCTACTAACAGTACATTGAGAAATGAAAATAAGTAGATATTTTCTGGCATTTTAGTGCACAAATATAACCTTTTAACCTGCAGAATCCGAAGGTTAAGTCTCAAAACTGAGTCCATTAACCTTTCTAAATGGTTGTGATATTAAAAACTGACTCTTAATAGCTATGGGTCATCGTCTAATGCAATAACCATCAGCAATAAAGAATTATGGATTAAGAACATTATCTATCTATAAAATGGTCATTTATGACACTTGTGCACAGACCATCTCTAAAATGTACAGATAACCATGGCCAAGAGTTCAGACCTAATAATATACATTATGCTTTTATTAGTATAGTTATGATATTAGTGAGTTTTAAGAGAAAGTCATTACATTTATAAAAGGCTCAGGGTATTTACTTCAAACATGAAACTAACAAAGAAAACCTTCCGAATTCTCTTTCATTAAGCTCTAACTCAGCCAGGTGGGACTAGTAGACTCAGAAGGTCAAATAAAAAAGAAAATAAACATGTTTTTAAATTGTCTGGTGTCTGTGCCACAGAGCCAATTTGGACTCATCTACATCATTGAGGAACAGCCAATATACAAAAGCTTCTGTGTCTTCTATCAAATAGAAAAGTATTTGGATTGAGCTCTTTTTTGTTGTTTTTATGGTAACTTAGAAAATTCAATATACACTTACAGACTAGTTACTATGTACCATCAGCAATGATATGCTATGTCTGAAATTCCATAGATATGAATAAAAGAAACTTCGATTTTCTAATAGAGACTTAGCCTCAGTCAATATTCCTAAGGACTTCAGTTAATTTTCTTAAGGAATTGCCACAAAATAATCTTCTGAAGAAATAGAACCATAAAAATAGCCAAAATTAGTTATAGCTTCTAAACATATTTGCTGTATTAACCTGTGTTTTGTCTTCGGCCCTGCAAAAGCAAAATACAAATGTACTCAGGGATGAAATTGCATTAAACCGTGTTCACCAAGAATGGAGAAAGACAAAGATACAGGGAAAAAAGACAGAAACTTGGGGTGCTTTGCATCTTCCAATATGTTTTTTAAAATTCTTTTGTTGAAACGTGTGCTTTCTTGTATGTTACTTAAAATTTGTTTATTTTGATTTCCTCCTCTACATTTAGTTAATAATTTATATCCTCACTATATGACTTGTTGGATACAGAATTAATGGCCCATATAATTCCAAATAACAATGAAATTTTTAAAAATGCCACTGTTCAGAAACTTAAAATATAGACTTGTTAATAGAAAAATCTAGAATAGTGGATCCCTAAAATGTGCTTAAAAACACATCTCCTTTTAAAAAAATTTTTTTTTTACATTTACTTATTTTTGAGAGACAGAAAGAGAGCACAAGTGGGGAATGGGTAGAGAGAGAAAGAGACACAGAATCTGAAGCAGGCTCCAGGCTCTGAGACATCAGCACAGAGCCCGACGCGGGGCTCAAACCCACAAACTGAAATCATGACCTGATCTGAAGTCAGACGCTTAGCCGACTGAGCCACCCAGGCACCCCAAAACACATCTCTAGCAATCTGCAAATAAACATTCTCCACCTCATGGGGCCACTTAGGTCATCTTTAATAACTTTAATTCTTTTTAAAAGTTGCTTTCTTTTCTTCCCCTGCTTCTAGGAATCAAAGCCCTGATGCATTTACAACCGGTGCCTGCTGAAGAGAGACAACAATGTCTTTGTCAGTGAGGATCCTTGTCTCCATGGTCTAATTCAGATCACCTAGGCCATTCACCTTCCTCCCAAAGTCCTTCATGACATTTATCCCAACTCTCCACGATTCCCTGGACTAGGATGACTAATATCTGGTCCACTACATACATGATTGTAAGGCTCAAAAGCTTTGTCAAATAGAATTGCTAAAAAGAACTTCTTTTGTATTCCTCTGCCCCATATTCACACTCAACTTACTGCTACTCAGTCTCAGGTCAGACGATTTTAAATGTTTTTATTTATTTTTGAAGGAGAGAGAGAGACAGAGCATGAGTGGGGGGAAAGAGCAGAGAGAGAAGGAGACACAGTACCCGAAGCAGGCTCCAGGCTCTGAGCTGTCAGCACAGAGCCCGATGTGGGGCTCGAACGCACGAACTATGAGATCATGACCTGAGCCGAAGTTGGACACTTAACCTACTAAGCCACCCAGGCGCCCCTCAGGTCAGACTATTGTAAACCAATGCCAAAGAACTTGAGAAATTCTACAGGATTGAATTAGTAAATCATATTAGTAAGTCACACGCTGGATTAAATTATTAGGTTAATAGAAAAATAATTTCCAAGACACAATGACTCTCTAATAATCATAGAAGCATAGCTTTGGGGTTTTATTCCCTCTTACAGAGACCTCATGTTTATTTGGCATGCCAGACTGTAAGCTCCTTGGAAGAAGGATTTGTATCTTATTAACCTTTGCATCCAGCATATCTAACGTGGCAATCAGACTCCATACATGATATTTGTAAATTGATAATAACAAGTATTGAGCATCCTGCAGTTGAATGTTCAGTATATTTTGACAGATTATCACTGTATAAGCTCTTGAAGTGTTTCCAATCATGTTCTCAATTGGGCCACCACATACAAACAGAGCTGAGAGTAGCTCGCTTTCTTTTGGTAAATTTGCTCAGGATCTGTCCTGTCATGTGGCTAGTTTGCCAAATTGCTTTCACCACAGGATGTTAAAACACCACAATAAGCAACCAAACTATGTTAACCAGCCTCCCCAAAGGCATATATCCCATGAAAAAAGTAGGAGCAATGCAATTTCACAATAAGTATAACATCGTTTCAAAGTCTGTTGCCAGCAATTCTCAAAGGTGCCTTATGTGTGAACTCTTACAAATATCTGGAATTCTTTTTCTGTAGTTATCCTTGTGAGTTTTAGAATAACCCATTGGGATTTCAAAAAATATTTTTTTCTACTTGTTTATCTTCTTCATCTCCTTCACCCTTCCTCTTATTCCTCTCCCCCTCTCCTTTCACACTCTCCTTTTGATTTTCAGATACTGCAAATGATAGTGTAGTCGAGTTCCCATTTCTTCATATTTCATTTCCTCAAATGCTGGGCATCCAACGAGTCTTATTCTAACCACTGTCAGCTAGATTTTTTTTAATTTTTTTAATGTTTATTCATTGAGAGAGAGAGAGAGAGAGAGAGAGAGAGAGAGAGAGAGAGAGAGGAGGGGCAGAGGGAGAGGGAGACACAGAATCCGAAGCAGGCTCCAGGCTCTGAGATGCCAGCACAGAGATCAAACACGGGGCTCGAACTCACAGACCAGGAGACTCTGAGCCAAAGTCGGATGCTCTACTGACTGAGCCACCCATGCGCCTCCACTGTCAGCTAGATTATTAACCAGGTATTGATATAGAGGGAAAGGGAATATGTTTTAGAGGAAGTGTCTCCCTAAAGGTGTGTACATTAAGTCAATTGCCCTTGAATACAGGGGATTATTCACAACAGTCCCCTTAGGGGGCTTTACTTACTTCAACAATACAGATGCTGCTAAAACCCTGGAACTTCTCCCTTGAAGTTTCCTTCAGGGCCTCTGGCACATTTTATTGGAGAGACACTTGGATATATAAATGTGAGTACTTTTTACTCAAAAGTGGTACAGAAAATGGGCAGGACAAACTAGCTTTGTTAGGATCTCACCAAAAGTCAGAAGTTGTTTTTTTTTTTTTTTTAATTCTTAGTATATTCTTAAATATTCTTAAAGTGAAGCCTTCCTTCAAATAGAAATATGGTTGTACTTAGGTGACCTTGCAGGAGTTTCCTTCTTGTGGTAGAAGGAGGGGTTTCCATATGCCTTAAGGAACCGAATGACTGATGACAATCAGAATCACCTAAGAAGGAAGCTGTCTCTACAGTCCTTTTATGGCTTGAAGATCTTCTAAGAAAGGACAGGAAATAAAGAGCACGGATCTTTTCCACTGGGAAGCCCCTCCCTAAGAGCACTTAGTTATGGTACTTGCAACAGATGACATGGAACAGTAACAGAGGACATGAGCCCCTCCCATCTACGATTTCCAGCTGCATCTCCTGAAAAAATGATGTGTTAGTGCATGACAGTTCACTGATCTTGGCAGAGCATGTCTGCTTTGTGCAGAACGGAGGCTCAGAAGTTCACATGGAGTCTCGTTCACCTTCCTGTTCCCTCCTGTTCTTTCCTCTGGCCCACTATTCCTCATTCCAGCACCAGACAACATGCATTGTATGGAGACATTTGATAAGATAGAGGAAGGAATATATGGCCAACCTTAGCATACTGCCCACTTGTCCTCTCCCACAGATGCACTAAAAGGGGGAACAGGAGTTAGGACACCCCTTAGGATATTAGGATGTCAGATGAAATATCCAGAACACATTGACGTTCCTTCCGTCTTTCCTTCTCTCCAACGTATTTTTCAACAACTAAAATTGTGGGAACTATTATCTGGACTTTAATATAAAGTTACGTACTTTCCTACAGAAAATTTCTGCAGTCCATCCTCATTTTCCCATCTTTTATTTATTATTTATATATATATTTTTGAGACAGGATGAGTGAGAGTGAGCCAGCATGAGCTGGGGAGGGTCAGAGAGAGAGGGAGACACAGAATCGGAAGCGGGCTCCAGGCTCTGAGCTGTCACCACAGAGCCCGACGCGGGGCTCAAACCCACCAACTGTGAGATCATGACCTGAGCCGAAGTCAGACGCTTAACTGAGCCACCCAGGTGCCCCTGGGAAAGATTTTCTGTAACAAAAATACACGATACAGGCAGCTGTGCTCTCTGTCTCTGGTAATGGTTTATTAGAGATGTGACACTTGGAGCAGAATGGTCATCTTGAGACCCATAGGGATAATAGCTGTCATGCTGCGGATGGCAGAATAAGAAGAATAGAATCTGGATCTAGTGATGTGGCGTTGCTGCTTCATCACCCACCCCTGATATACCCTACCTTCAGACTTAACACATACAGGACAATTTTTTAAAGTCCCATTTGTCATGGCCTGAGCTGAAACCAAGAGGTGGATGCGTAACTGACCCACCCCGTGTGGCTTCCTATGTCCCATTTGTTTTTTAAAGTCTCATTTGTTTTCTGATGAATTGCAACCTAAAGCATCCTAACAGTCCTCAAGACAATTCAACAAACACCCCCACTTGGCACTCATGAGCCCAGGAATCCATTTTCACGTACTACAGAAGGCTGATCATTATCTAAGGCCCTTAAACTCCTAAGGCTGCTTTACAAGAGGCTCAAGGAGTCCTCTGAAAATCTTCACTCACTACTACAACGGAGATGGGACCTAGCAGTTTTAAGATATGGAAAGAAATTCCTCTACTGACTTCAGTTCTCTCTCTGCTTTCTGTTTTGGTCACTTTATTACAACATTGAAACTTATTTGTTTTCTGTAGCTTCTAAGAAGGCCAGATAGCAAAGTAGCTTAAAGAATGGGGTCTGGAGTCCAAAGATCTTTATTCAAATCTTATCCCCTCTACTTTGTGCAAATTATAGGACATGTAACTGATAGGGCCACTGTTTCCTATCTGAATAGACATAAAAGAACCTCCTTCCGAAGGTTTTACATGGAACTTAGTAGCCCTGAATGCAGTCAGCTTATATTCAGGCAATCTTTAATTTTGCCTCTACAAGCTGACTGCCAATAGACAGACTTCAGGACAATCCAGACAGAGGACTAGAGGATTGGAAGGACTATTTCTGCATGGAAGTATACCTACTTATCTGGGGTCTCATTAAGATTTCTGAGCAGAACTCACATCTTTTGAAAAAGACAGGAGAAATAAGTTCTCCATCCAAAAGAAGGTGCTCGTGGAGGGCTTCTTCACCTTCGTATCAAAAAGGACACTACTGATGAGCCCCACCAAGCTGAGATGAGCAGGCAAACTGAATACCACCCAGAAGCTCCCCTTAAGTATGTGGGTTTAATGTCCTGTCTGCAAGGAATGGAAAGAGAACATTTTCATATACTTTGAGGAACAACGAGAAATATTGAAAGCACTGCCTTTTCACTTTGTCTTACCCACCCCCCTCCCTTTTTTTTTTTTTTTCAGGTCAAATAGTTGCAGCACTGAAAATCCGACAGAGTCATCAGAAGAAATACAAAAGAGGACCTCTTCTCTCAAAATAAGCTTAAGCACCTTATACAGCGGCAGAGCTCACAAAAAATTAAGTAAATAATGGAGGAACACTAACACCGCTGTGCATTCAATACATGATTTAAGTCTTGGAACATTTCCAAGTGTTTATTTGCAAATATGTGCTTCTGGGCGTTCACATATCCAAATTCCAATTCTGCTTAATTTAAATTCTAAACATTATATAGACAATGCAAAGTTTATACAAGGGATACCGAAAAAACCCATCTTCACAGCACTGACACTACATGAAGCAATATTTTCTGGTAATAATGTAAAAACCTTAAATTTTTAAATTGTTTCCTTTAAAAATAATTGCCAGGGTTAGCACGGCGAACGGTTTGACAAGGCAATAAAGCTTTGTGACTTTACAGCCCTGTGTTTCGTTTAAACAGTTACACCGTGACATTTGGTGACCATTAGGCACACTTAATCTGATAGATTCCCTGCCCTCTGTCCATTCCCACTCCAGACCCACCGACAGTAAAACAAACAAAAAAACCTTTCAGAACATTAGGACAAGTTTTGAACAAAGTTCCATTGTTTTCAGAGTCCTTATCTCACTTCTATTAAGGATTCAATAGTGCATTGCTGGAAGAGGCGATGGAAAGAATCGTGTTTAAGGGTTTATTCCAGAGGTAGGAGACAATCGTGAGTGGGGGGAAAAAACCCACAGAAAAGTCAAATAGCACCTTTTGATTTCTCTTCGAGTAAATCCTAAAAATGTAGGCTATGCTAATTATTACTTGGCATGCAAGATCATTTGTACTTTATTAAGTCCCCTCTTTTCACTGGGGAGGAGACAGCTACATGTTTTGATATCTGCCTGTACCACAAGGTAGCCTTTGAGGAGTGCTGTGTTAAATAGAAGTACAAACCAGAGCCCATGTGTTTTCTGACCTTATAGGAATTTGATATGTAACTAAGCGTGGGCATGTGTTAAGTCATATTCTGGTCCAAATTAAGAAACTTGAATTAAACTGCTTCAGGAAGGATTTTTTTTTTTTCCTACATGTGAAACTAACCTCAGACAAAACACTGGGGTCTTGCTCAGGGGAAAACTGCTAAAATATAGCACAGAAGCACTAAAAACACCCAGTATTTGCCAAACAGATTTCACACAAGCTTCTCCAATGTAGGGCTGGGTAGTCCTGCCACTTTGGACCTTACCACTTATTTCTCTACAGGGTTTGATGTGGATGAATATAGGCTTTCTAGGATTTTTATGTGCCCCTTTATTTTTCTGATCATCTCTAAACCATGCCCTTAAAAGTAAGAGCCTTTGAGAATCTCTAGCAAGTTAAAATTTATCTTTTTCACCTATGTTCATTTTCCTCTAGAACACACCTATCTTACGGGTGTTTTTTTTTGTTGTTCTTCTATATAAAATAAAATGCAATCAGCCATCTTCAAATGCACAATAAACCCAGTTTACCCTAATAGAGTTATTATTACAAAGAGAAGCTTATCCATAGCATGTAGGTGGCTAATGAAGGAATGTACCTACAAGATATTTTGCCTGCTCAAGAATGCCAAGACCTCCAGTATTTTTTTTTCTCTAAATTCTCTGTTAAACTAATTCCGTGTGATAGGCAGATATGTCCTCCACATGCTGGTGAATTAAAATTCAGCTTTCAGTGAATAAGATTAATTGCCTCTTCAGACAAAGCTGGATTTGCGCTCCTATTAGAGAAAGGGGAGGGGGGGGGGTGAAGCATGGGGCAGGGTGCCAGCTAGACCGCAGTATTCAGTTACACGTGAAATGATTTGTAATTCTGAGTAATCACTTAGGACAAGCCCTTGCACCATTTTATCTATACATGACTCTAGGCCAAAGTCAATACTCATAGTAAAATAATGAGATGAAGCTAACTGAGCCCTTTTATTAATGCTCCAAGGAGCAAATCTGATGCTTGAGTTTCTCCCATTGAAAGTATCCACTTCTTCCTAAAAAATGAACAAGTGGGTCAGGATGCCCAGTAGCGGCCAGGGTACCGGCTTCAGCAAAAATCATAAATAACCAACCCTTCCTGCCTTCCCACTTTCTGTTTGTACACTAGGCTTTACCCGGCTGCAGGTGAAAACACATGAATTTTGCATTACCTCTAGGCTCATTAAAGAGATCTGGCTCTCTCCTAATAGCTTCCCCTCACTTAGGGGGACACACACACACACACACACCATCATGAACCTTAAGAGAAACAATGCATAGTACTTTTGCTTTCTCTTCCTCATCACTCTTATAAAGAAAATCAACTGTTCTAGCAAATGCACAGCTTGGTGACAGAGTCAGCATGCAACTGTGAGGAAAATGAGATGGGTAACCAGCTGTCCCAGTTTCCTGGGAATGGGGTTTGAGAAGGGAAAGGGGAAGGAAGGGTATAGGGAAATCTTGCTTTTAGCCCTCAGTGTTGTTTTCCCCACGTTACCACCAGTCCTGTGACCAATCTTGCAAATAGGTATTAGCTTTAAATGGCTCCCTAAGTAGTGATCAATGTATTACTCTTCTCCATGCTGGTTGAAGGCCTAAAGATCCACTAGGAAAACTTAAAAAAACAATATATTATCCTTAATGTCATTTTCTACAACTTGGAGAAACAAACTAACTTATGTGGTGAGTAAAATTGTCTTTTATTAGAAAAATCCCACAGAATATTTCCACTTATCACCTAAAAACACATCCAAACTTTTAGTTATTACGGCAAAATCTCCATATACATGTACTCCAATATAAGACAACATAGGTATACTAGAATGACATCCACATACCTGTATTCAAATTTCAGAGGGGTCTTCTATTCGCTAGGTGACTCTTCCAAGTCTCTTGATATCTCTGACCACAGCTTCCTCATCTGCAAAGAGAGGACCACACGTTTACTGTCAAATTGTAACGAGTAAAGCTTAGTTCAATATCAACTTCATAAATATGATTACCCACATCCCTCCATCCCCTGGATTATTCTTATTATGAGGGGTGTAAAACATTGATATAAATGGATCATATAGAGATTTCAATCAAATGACTCCTAGTATTTCTCTAATGAGAGCTTTTGGTTGGTGACCAAAATAGCTTTTTTCTGAATTTCACTTCCATTGGTGTGTTCATTTGTAGATATGCCAGCAAACATGAAACTTCCCTTTAAAATGCTTGGTCACCGGGGTGCCTGGATGGTTCAGTCAGTTAAGTGTCTGACTTTGGCTCATGTCATGATCTCATGGCTCAGAGCCTAAACCCCGCGTCAGATTCTGTCTCCCTCTCTCTCTGCCCCTCCCCCGCTCAGGTTCTGCCTCTCTCTCTCTCCCTCTCAAAAATAAATACACATTTAAAAAATTTTTTTAAAAGAAAAAAGCTTAGTCACAAACCAAACAGTCATGGGAAATTGCTAAAAGATCCAGGTCCCTACGTACTGAGTACATACCGAGTGCATATTAACTTCATTTTTCTCAGCCTTAGCTTGGTTTTCTCACACAAACTGAACTTGAAGTGGTAGTTTTTTAATGGAGATTTCAGGACGCACAGTTCCTACGACTATACAGCTTGCATGTCCTTGGAGAAACTTCCAGTCTAATGAGGACTCAAGGTATGCAACACACACATCCACATGAACAAACCCATGTTTGGCACATGACTGCCAAACATATAGGGAAAAGGACCTTTAGGTAGAAGACAAAACACACAGAAAGTCACCAACACTTAAGAAAGCTTGGCATTAGGGCAGCCCTCAACTAGTCCGGTGTACGGGAGTGCAGAGAGTAAATGGAGGGAGGCGTGGAAAGAATGGAGAAGAGAAAGGAGAAGCCCCAGCCGGATGGTATTTATTGGCACTTCTAAAGTGTTTGTACCTGATCTGGAAGCCAGATCCTCTGCAATTTTAACATGACAAAGGATCACTTGGGGAGCTTGTTAAAATACAATTGAGGTCCTGCCACCATCAGTTCTAATTCAGAAATCCTGGTGTGACTCCTGAGACTCTGCTGTCTAACAAGCTCTCCAGGTGATTCCAATGGAAGGTGATACAGAAAACTCAATTTGAGAAACATGGCTGCAGGATAGGGGGAGTCATTAGGCATTTATCAGAGGGGTAATATAATCAGATATATGACATAAGAAGATAAATAGTTCCTAGAGAATAAATTGGAGGACACCATAACTAGAAGGAGGTGCATAATCCAGTTGGGAAGCTTTTTCACTGGTGCAGGAGGGAAATTATGAGACACTGAACTGAGTACCATTAGATGAGAATATAAGGAAGAAGTATAAAGCTTTACCAGGACATAGTGGCTTACTGTTTGGGAAGTGGAAGGAATCTAGCATGACTTCAGGTTTTCTGTTTTGTGTTCTGCTGATGATGATTATGTTGAAACAGCTTATATAGGAAGATGAGTAATCTGGGGGCATAGGAGTTACATTTTTCATATGTCACGTTTAATAAAATGGTTAATGTATGGGCTTTGGAGTCAGATAAGCTGGATTTAAAGCCTACCTCTGTCGCTTAACTTCTGTGTAATATGGACACGTTGCTTCACCTCTCAGATGTAAACGTAGGGGAAAAGTTCAGGGATTTTGATGAGTAAATCAGCTAATGTAAGAAAAGACTTTAGTACAATGCCTGACAGTGATTAATAAATGCCAGTAATTTTTAATGTTATTTTTAATGCCATCATCATTAGCTAGCTGAAGATATTCCATAGCCAGATGAAAATATCACACAGATGATTATTAAAACTTTATTACAGATAAGATCATCCGGAGAGAGAGAAACGAGAAAAACATTTGAAAAAACAAAGACTAATAGAGTCCAGGGGAATATAAATGCTTCAGTTGATAGATGAACTGGATGAAGCCGAGGAGTGATCACACAGAAAAAATAAACAGAAGATATTGTAGGTCAATGGTGTAGAGCAGCTTAAGGTAGAAGAAGTTATCAGCAGTGTCGCATGTTTCAAATGGTCAGGAAAAATAAAAGTCACAAAAAAAAAAAGTCTGCTGTATCTGACAAATGGGAAAACACTGATGACCTTAATTAGAATGGTTTCAGGGCAATGGGGGCAAACTTCTTCCCTCAGCTCTGAAACAAAGGACATAAAGAAGTGTTCAGAATGCCAGAAACCGGAGGTGCAGAATATAAAAGATGAATGCGTGCCTGTCAGAGAACACCAAGTTTCTCTCTAAAATTAGGGGGAGATCTCTGGTGAAAGCAAAGTGGTGATGCTGTGAAGCAGGGTAGGCACTAGAGGGAGAGGGGAGAATTTGGAATAAGTAATGAGGGACAAGGGAGTTTACCAGGGACTGTAAAAGCCACCCGGCCGCACTGAGGCACGACTATCTTGTACACTTATTTGGTTTTCTCTTCTTCCAAAGCTTGGGTGGGTGGTAAGATCAGAGAAGATGGATTGTGGGTTTAATTTAAATTTTACTGAGCAGATGTGGTAGAAGCACAGGCAATAAAAAAGGTTGATGTTGGAGAAAATGGAGTTAAAGTAATAGACGGAGATTTAATAGAGAAGAGAGTGAAGGCAGAGGAAAGCTGATGTCTGAGAGCACACTGACAGAACTCGAGGGGCTGGGGGGCTCAGAACAGGCAGAGAAGAGCAAAAGAACAAGGAAAGTGGAAAGACAGAACTGGGGGATTCGAGTGTGAATGAGGGGCATATAATTTCAGAGGTGAAGTAGTCTCAGATGTTGATAAAATTGTGTGAATGGCCATGGAGAGGACTGACGCGCAAACGTTTCATGACTGGCGTAGAGAGGTCAAGCACTGTAGCCCCTTAGGCTGGAGCAGAGGATTGATGTTCCTCTACACAGGACCGGGGATTGGGACTGTGGAGAATTTTGGAGAAGTATCATGGGGGGGGGGGGTGCTGCCAGAGGGGTGGGAACATCGCAGCAGAAAGTGTTCAGCATCCAGTGTTCAACAGCCAGTGTATGCTGGGTGAACAGCAGTTCTACCACAATCTGGTAACTGAATAGAAAGATGAAGATGATTGGGGTAGAAGTTAAGGTGCTGATATGTCTTCCACACGAATGTAGACATCCTCTAGATGACGAATGGAATTGATGTGGAAAAA
This sequence comes from Prionailurus viverrinus, assembly GCF_022837055.1. NCBI lineage: Eukaryota > Metazoa > Chordata > Mammalia > Carnivora > Felidae > Prionailurus > Prionailurus viverrinus. Next base: position 62,344,994 of record NC_062566.1, read on the forward strand.
TACCCAAGGTTGCTTCATTCTCCAGTGAGCGCAGACAAGTGCCCTAGTGATTGGTAGAAAACATCCATGAGGAAAAACTGAGAACAGTATAATCTAATGCATCGCAATCCAAAAAAAAAAAGACGGGCATTTCCAAATAACTGTAGAAAATCAATAATCTGGAAGCCACAACTTGAAATTTAGGAAGTTGACCTCTGGGCTGCTTAGAAATATCGGGAAACAGGAGAGACTATTCAAGGTATTGTTTTTGGTTTTGTTTTTACTTTTCCTTCCCCAGTGTGTAAATCCAAAGCTAAGGTTTACTTTCTGCCTCTCAGCTTGGATTAGCTGGCGATTGTTTATATCTGCTCTTATCTTCCCTTTTAACTCTTGGCCTCTGCTTATACAGGTAGATATTGTCATTATTGTCATTTTTCTTTGACATCCAAGTAAAGCAGGTTTATGAACCTGTTTATTTCACTGTCAGTAGGAGACATTTTATTTTATTTTATTAAGTTTATTTATTTTGAGAAAGAGAGCATGCGTGTGTGTGTGTGTGTGTGTGTGCGTGTGTGTGTGTGTGTGTGTGTGCATGCATGCAAGCTGGGGAGGGGCAGAGAGAGAGGGAGAGAGAGAATCGCAAGTAGGCCCCATGCTGTCAGCATAGAGCCTGATTTGGGGCTCAGTCTCCTGAACCGTGAGATCATGACCTGAGCCAAAATCAAGAGCCTGACACTTAACCAACTAAATCACCCAGGTGCCCCAGGAGACATTTTGTTTGCCTTTTGTCTAGAATGGGCCCATTTGAGCAGAGACTGTGCTGAGGTTTGGAAGTGATCACTGCAACCCTAAAATCCCAACCATGGATTGATCTCTCCCTTGCATTGTCCTCCTTTCTTCTCTTCCTCCCTATCATCCTAACTTTTTTGGGTTTTGTCTTTCTCTTTCATTATTTCCTCCTTGTTTCTCATTTGAATCGGACATCCTTCTTAGATATTCTGAGGCCCCCTCTCCCTCATCTCCAAACATACAATCTCTAAGAGAAGAAAGAAGCAAAGATAGACTCATAAATAAAACTCTACTTGTTTGAGCACCAGGGCATCTAAATCTATTTGAATAATTAATTTGCCTTTGTATCTTGTAACCCCAAATTTAGTTATCTGCTTCCGAAGTTTTGGCAATGGCCTCTGATAAATCAAATTGTCTCCCTTAGTTTCCCCCTGTAGAAAAATATCTACCATTTACTCCATCATTCTCCCAAAACCGTTAACAGACTTAATAATTTAAGCTACTCTGTTAAAAAGGAAATATAGTTTTAAAGTCAAAATAAAGCTGCTGTGACTGCAAGATTGGCATTATTAAAAGCATGTTATTTGAGTGTCTAAGATTGATGCTACACATAAGTGTTTAAAATAATTTAAAATGACTTTTTGTTGTAAATTAGAATATATAAACATTTAAATCCTATCTCCGAGTGAAGATTGACCTATTTGAACGATTTTTCTCATTTAGCAAACGCTTTATTATCTACTACATAAAGATAAAAGGACGTATTTGTATTTAGGCTTATGCAAACCTAAAAATACATAGATTTGATGCACAGAAATGGACTTAGGAAAAAGGAGTCCTTTCTATGTTGAATAAAACAACAAATAATTCTTCATATTCACTGAACAATACATTATTAGAAAAAGAGCATCTCAAGACCTATTGTGTCTTTTTCTTCTTCTTCCTCTTTGAGTACCTCAGGCAGGAAACCTCAACATTTTATTTGATTATTTAAGAGTTCCCTTTGGAGTGGAAGTAGATAGAGCTTGATATCACTATGTATAAATAAATAATTCGAAGGTTTCTATGTCCAGATAAAATTCACAATCAGATAAGTGGGTTTCATTTTATCTCTTGTTATTTTAGTGGTGGTAAGCCTAGTTTTTCCCTCCACTCAATGGCCTATACTCCTCCCAAGATCGCTCCCTTGGGCTCTCCTGTGGCCTGAGGGATGTATTTAGGATCTCATCAACCCTTTTAATCTGATTGCCATTCTGCATTTTAATCTTTGCTCCTCGGCCCTCATAAATTGGGAAGAACTGCATCATCTGCCCTCTCCCCCCACCTCCTACACCACACTCAGGCCACAGCAGCACAGGAGTTATAAATGCCAGATTATAGATCTGCTCCATTATGAAAACGTGTGTGGTGACACTTCTCTTCTGACAGTCAACAATGTTAGAATCAGTAAACAATTTATAACTGTATATGTCATTTGATATCATGATGGTTGTTAGTGATGGCTGCATGCTTTATAAAAAAGGTAAATGGAATTCATCGGTTCAGTTCTTAAACTTTTTTTTTTTTTTTAACAAATATTTGCTTATGACCTAAAGTATGCCAGGAATTAGGCTGGGCATTAAGAAAACAAAGATGAACAAACATGTTCCCTGCCTCCAAAAAAAAAAAAAAAAAAAAATCCTTCACAGTCAAGTAAAGAGGCAGTCATGTAAATAAGTTATTATAATAAAGTAAGACTAAAAATAAAGTATAAAATTCCATTACAGCACAGAGGATGAATGACTAATAAGACCGAGAAGGTCAGGAATAGCTAAGTTGGGTATCATACAGAAGACAATGTTTGAATAATCTTTGAAAGAGGAAGAGGAGAAAACAGAAGGAGGCCATTTTCAGCAAATGCACATATAAAAGAAGAAAAAAAAAGATGACGTAGTTACATACATGTCAATAGTTTGGCATATATAGAACATAAGATGACAGTTGGCATATTGCTGAAATTGAACATTACAAAATCCTTTGGGGAAATAATGACATTTGTTTTCAGTATCAGGATTTCCTCAATGTAGTCAATCCCTGAAGTTTTGGGGTAAAGCAGGAGGAGACAGGTGTGGCTCCCAGAATTGTAGAAAACCACATCAGATTCACGATGCCTTCCAGGAACAGATAATGGGATGATCGAAGCCCAGTTCAAAGGAGTGCTTTTGGCAACTAAGGAAAAGGTAAAGGTGACGTTTCTAAGACAAAATAAAATATATATTATTCTTGCATAGCCCTATCACAGCACTGAACAGAATTTGTAGGAATATAGAGAATTGTGGTACCTAACAGAATTCATCACCAAAAACTACACCACAAGCAGAATCATTCTTTCAAAGATCCTCTTTTCTTATCACACCTTTATTCTCCTAGAGCATTCCCACTGTGACAATTCTTTGACCTCACAGAGAACTGCAATCCTTTATCCTTATTGCTTCATTTCTATTGACCAACCCCTCAGGAATTCACTTCCCTCCTTCAATAGCCCTTGTTCCAGAGGTCTTCTTTATAATGACTCTTTTGCAAATACCCTCAATTCCCTGGGCTCTTTCTCCTTCCATCACATCCACTTTGCAAACCCCACTGATGAATCCAGCAATGTGTTTCCTCTGGGCCAGCATCCACGGAGCTAAACACTGCCGGACAAAAATCTTACAACGGGGAAAGCTGTGATCGTGATTCACTGAGGGTCCCCAGCCCCAAATGTTCATTCAACATGGAGAGACTCGAGTGATCTCCCTGCTCACCACCACGGTGGCTATTCAAAACCTTGGCCATGTCCCACCTACTGTCCCACTTTGGTTCTAGCACATCACCTGCTTCGTGGTTCACTGCGAACACAGAAACCACATAGTACATTCCACATTACCTTCTCATTACCAAATCTACATCTGCGGTCATCACTCATCTTCCCTCTCACTACGAAGGAGGAGCTAACCTTTTTTTCAAAATTCTATCTGTTCAGTGTCTCAGGTAACCATACCCTTTCCTGGGGTACCTGGGTGGCTCAGTCTCAGTCAGTTAAGAGTCCACCTCTTGGTTTCAGCTCAGGTCATGGTCTCAGAGTCATGAGATTGAGCCCAGGATTGGGCTCCATACTGAGCATAGAGCCTGCTTAAGATTCTCTCTCTCTCTCTCTCTCTCTCTCTCTCTCTCTGTCCCTCTCCCATTCACACCCTTCTCTCTCTCAAAAAAAAAAAATCCCCTTTCCTATTTTTTCCACCTCTCTCTAATGGATCATTTTCATCAGCATTCACAGACTCTCTAATAGCTCTCACGTTTAAAAAAAAAAAAAAGAGAATCAAAACAGAATGTTCCCTTGATCCCACATCTCCAATTAGTATATAATTTCTCAACTTCCCTTCAAACCCAAGTTCAACTCCACTTTCCCCAAGGCGGTCTTGCTTGTACCTCCACAATCCCAGCTCCCTTTCTGATCACCATCAGTGCATATCATCAAACCAGTTCCTGCCTTATTTAACCTTTATGCCACATTCAAACCCTTTCCCACCCTGTCCCTCCTGACATAGCCTCTTTGCTTCTGTGTTAATACACTTTCTGATCATATTTCTATTCCTTTGGTTCTTCCTTCTCAGACCCAAACAGAGCTTAAGGTGTGAGGACTTGGGTGCAAGTGGTTGATTTGAGAGATGATCCAAGGGACTTGGTAGAGGAAGATAAGTAAGGAATAGAAGTGTGTTATCAGGGTCAGCATAGTAGGCGAGAGGGGTAAAGAGATGAACTCCTCTGAGGCCTCCTGAGAGGTGTGCAGCATGCTTCTTCTTTTTTTTTTCTTTTTTTAAAAATATTTATTTATTTGGGGGGAGAGCACAAGTGGGGGAGGGGCAGACAGAGGGGGACAAAGGATCTGAAGTAGGTTCTGTGCTGACAGGCTGACTGCAGTGAGCCCAATGTGGGGGTCAAACTCATGAACTGCGAGATCATGACCTGAGCCAAAGACAGACGCTCAACCAACTGAGCCACCCAGGTGCCCCTGGCATGCTTCCTCTTAATTGTCTGAATGACTTTGCTCTTCCTTCCTTCTTTACTATCACTTAATTTTTGTGGTCCTCAGGACTCAGTCCCGGGCTGTCTTTTCTCATCATTTTAAAGGGATGTTAATATCTCTTCCCAATAATCTCAGACATCCTTATGCTGCAAATGGCACCCAAGTGTCTACAACTCATAGATTTTTATCCACCACATAGATTGCAGTTCCAAATATAACTCTCTACATGGCCTCTCCATTTGGAGCTTTATCAGGCATCTCATATTAAGGATCTCCCAAATAATCTCTTGATTTCTCCCCAGTCCTGCCCCAAATCTTCTGCTTCTTTACTTTCTCATAGCTTAATAAATGGAACTTCCGTTCACTCCTTTACACACAATAGAAACTTGAGTCATTTGACTACCCCCTTCTTCTCCCTTCCTACGTCCAATCCATCACTAAATTCTACCAATTGTACTGCCAATTTCTACTGAAAATTTTTCCACCCTTTATCATCTCATTCCGCATCTAGGCGATTACAAGAGTTTGCTTCCATTTCTGTCTTCCTCCAATCCATTCTGGACATAGTAACCAGGATAATCTTTCAAAAACATGAATCAAATTGTATTACTCCTCTGCCCAAAGATTTTCATTGTCTTTATATTATCTTTAAGTTGGCAACAATTTGTTTTTCTGGGGACCCATCCTGTTTTATGCCTGTTGTCCTAGCTTCATTGTCAGCAGGGTCCTCTTTCATTCTTCAAAGTATCCCATTTTGGCTGATAAATTATATGGTCACCCTACTCTTTTTTTAAAAAAAAATAGTTTATTTATTTTTTTTTTTAATTTTTTTTTTCAACGTTTATTTATTTTTGGGACAGAGAGAGACAGAGCATGAACGGGGGAGGGGCAGAGAGAGAGGGAGACACAGAATCAGAAACAGGCTCCAGGCTCTGAGCCATCAGCCCAGAGCCTGACGCGGGGCTCGAACTCACGGACCGCGAGATCGTGACCTGGCTGAAGTCGGACGCCCAACCGACTGCGCCACCCAGGCGCCCCAAAAATAGTTTATTTTATTTGTTTTGTTTTGTTTTGTTTTGTTTTGTTTTGTTTCAGAGAGAGAGTGTGTATGCGTGAGCAGGAGAGAGGGGCAGAGGGAGAGAGAGAGAAAGAGAGAGAGAGACTCTCAAGCAGGCTCCATGCCTGGCATGGAGCCTGACATGGGACTTGATCCCACAACCCTGGGATCATGACCTGAGCCAAAATCAAGAGTTGGATGCTCAACCAACTGAGCCACCCACGTGCCCCTGGTCACCCTACTCTTAAATACAAAATTCCCATATGACTTACTTCAATCTTATCTCATGTTATTTTACATTAGTCAACTTGAAGGCACCAACCATCTTCCACTTCAGAGTCCTTGTGCATGCTGTCACCTCTGAGAACAACACATTCCCTCTGAACCATCTGGCTGGCCAACTCCTCTTGCATCAAGAGTCCACTTAAGGCCACCTTCTAAAACAGGTATTTCTCAGTTTCACAACATAAACCATTTCTACCAGGACACTTACTTCTTCTGTGTCTTCTCCCCTTCACTCTTTGTGTAAATATAAATTCATTTGTACATTTATGTGTTAATACATATTTTCCCCACTATATAGTAAGTGTGAGGGCAAAAACATCGATCTGCCACTTAGTAATGTATACTCAAGCACAGTCGGGACCCCTTGTGGGTGTTCTTTAATATTGTTGAAAGAACCAAGAATGGGAGAGAGAAATGCCAGCCAAGGCCTTTTTAGTACACCCATTTTCTAAACCTGAATAAATACAGATTCTCTCATCACTCTGACCTACGAGAGCACAGTGAAGATGCTGAAAGAAAATGCCAACATAGGAGGTGCACGTACAATTTTCTAGTACTTTGTAAAAATGAACGCAGCCGTCTAAACACAATGGAGACCAATTCCACAGAAGCAGTTGTTGGTAAAGAGGGGAGCTTTATTAGCTCTCTCAAAACAGGAAATTAAATGAAAGAATAACATACTTAATGAAAAACTCAGCTTAGAACAGAAATGCATTCATATGAGAATATATGCCAAATTTGTTCTCTCATTAAAGATCATAAACTGGTTAACATTTCAGAGCCAGAAGGACCATGGACACGAACTAGTTCAGTTCTGTCATCTTGCAGGGAAGGGAGTTGAGACCCAGGCAGCAGAGGTAAAATTAGCAAGTCCACAGTAATGAATGGTCTGCCATATTTCTGTATAATGAGACAGGTCTAGGGCAAATATACTTGTTATTTTCCTAGTGGCTAATTCAAAATCTCCTTAATATGTACCACTTTAGAAAATAAAATAAATATACTCATTCAATAAGAAGATAGTCTTTAGATAATCCTTTACATTAAAAACTGGGGTTGTATGGAAACCAGTTTGACAATAAATTTCATATTAAAAAAAAGAAAAAGAAAAAAAACCCAAAATAACTATTGATTAAAAAAAACAAAACAAAACAACTCTTCTCTATCCCATTGGCCTCCTATCATGAGGAGATTAAGATGCTGTGGTAAAGGGGTGCCTGGGTGGCGCAGTCGGTTAAGCGTCTGACTTCAGCCAGGTCACGATCTCGCGGTCCGGGAGTTCGAGCCCCGCGTCAGGCTCTGGGCTGATGGCTCAGAGCCTGGAGCCTGTTTCTGATTCTGTGTCTCCCTCTCTCTCTGCCCCTCCCCCGTTCATGCTCTGTCTCTGTCCCAAAAATAAATAAAAAACGTTCAAAAAAGTTAAAAAAAAAAAAAAAGATGCTGTGGTAAAAAAGAAAATACACATTCCGATTTATAGAACACAATTGCAAAGGTGAGTTATTAAATTACATTTCAGGGCATTCTTTTTAATGAAACAGAGTATCAGCTACTGCCATTTAATTAGTAAATTACTTTGTTTTATTTAACTAAAACGTGTTCTTAGGTTTCTCCTCTTTGATGGGTTTTATTTTTCACTCTATGAAGAGCATATCTCTATGTCAGTGATTTTGACAGTGAACTCATAAATCCCTTAGTAAGTTTTAAGCCTTCAAAACGGACACATATTTCACAGAAGGGTACCTGCTTTAAAGAATTTGGTTCTAGCACCAGATACTGGATACTTCCTTTACTATGTGAAAGTCACATATCCGTTTACAGAAAGCTCACACCATTTGTTTCTCAAAACAAACCAAAAAAGTCACCCATCCATCTCCCCACCCTGAACACAAAAGGTCATACCTATTGTAAGAAGTGTGCCTTCCATGGATGACCCACATCATTGCCTCCTAGCCGCAAGACGGGCTACAATGACAGGTTTAACACAGGGCGTGTAACACTGCTCTATGCCAAGATAAACATCCCATTGTAACTTCTGAGAATGAGGAGCCAAACATTTTCCTTACAGACATTCTATGCCCTCAGAAATTCCTCCCTAAATTCTTCTGACCAAGTCCAGATTTGCTGGCTCAGAGATCTTACACACATAATGTTATTTGTCTGACTCTAGAATGTAAATAGGGTCTGCTGTTATGCTGTATCCTAGTTGTAATAAATATGAAAATTATTTTACATTTTTATATATGAATACTAAAGAATGCAAAGCATTTTTAGTATACATTAAAAGAGCATGATTTCTATTCAATGAAAACACAGAGCCTCAGTAATACAACAAATGAATGGAATGGAGAGATAGATATGGAAAAAATTATTTACTCATCAAGACTCTCCAGTACGTGACATTTTTCCAAGCTGGAAAACTTACCACGCAGAATATTCTCCACCCAGAAATGTAAGCCAGTATTTAGCAGTTATGTGAACAATGACTTTGAAGGCCGCGAAAAATCCCACGTGAGGTTTTCATTACAAAGACCTTATTTCATATACGTCAGGTCGAACTTAAAAATGGTAATTACATCTATAGAAGTTCAGGGCTTGGCTTTTTTTCTTAGGTATTTTGGCTTCCTTATTTGGGGGGGGGTGCGGGGAGGGAGAGTGTCTAATGATGCCCTGGAAACAATTAAGTTAAAAAGAAACAGCTAAGAGTATTTGATCGTCCTTTGATGAAGTGTGAACACTAGGCCCCCTTCCCCCAAAGTAGAACTGGACTAAGCCAGCTCTGAGGAAAGGAAAGTGTAAGTAGAGGGAAAGGAAGGAACGCATTTGTTGTTGTTTCTTTATCTCAGGGAAGCTATTTCAAGTGATCACTGGTGGGAACTGCTGATAGTCAATCTCATATTTTCACTCCACATTTGACATCAATGTTGTCAATACGACATAATCGTCTCTGTCAAAAGCATCATTCATTTCCAAACTGCAGAGTTATTTACAGTCGTGTCTTCACTCAATGTAACACTACCACTCAACACTCAGCTGTCCCTTCGCTGTTTTAAGTAAATGTTTGAGCAGACTTTTAAAGAAGCTCTATTTTAGGTTAGGCTAACAACCTGAAAATGAACCCAAAGAAAAAAAACTTCTTCTCTTGTCCAAATACCATTTGGACAAATGGATAAAGTTTTTCACAAAAAAATGGCATTTCAAAATGAGTTCTGTTTGGTAAGAGACATGGTGCTGAAAAGTGACATTTATAATGACAGCAATATGGATCCCCAATAAAGAAGACGGGGTTGCATTTTGCTCTAATTATAACTTTTTTAGCTGTGTGTGTGCATTTTCTTAAGTTTGGAATCAATTATAATAATGTCGCTTTCTGTTAAGCACCTACTCTAAATCTCTGTTTACAAAAACATGGCCGATATGAGTCTTGGAACGCAACTAAATAGAAAATATTATGGGGAAAACTCAGTCTTCTGCTTGTAAGCACCCAAATGAATAGCTATTTACTTCATGGCTTCTGGGCACCCACTGTGGTGCCAGAAACTGTATAGCAGAGGAAATAACAATGGCAATATGAGAGAAACTAGGGCTATTGGAGATCAAACAGTGTTTTGAAAATAAATTTACTTGTTTCTTCCTTCTATTATTTCAGAGAAGGGATTTTAAGACTCTTGGTATAACCAGAACTCCCTATTTCCAGGAGGTAACTACTATGTCTTTTTATGGCAGGACATGATAATAGCTAAAAAGAGCTGGATGGGATTTTGAAAATTGGAAGCAGATTTAAAGCTAATTTGACAGACAAACAGAATTTTGGTGGTCTAATGACTTTCAGAAGCCATTTATCCGTAGTGCCTTTCCTAAGAAAAGTATAATTATCCCTATCAACCTGTGGAGCTCCTTTCTCTTAATATAAAATGCATCAAGTATATAAACTAAAAAATAAATCAGGCATTCTAACTACATTTTTGTCATCTGGACAAATTGAAACTGGGTGTCTTTTGAAACCAGCGCAGTTTTTAAATGATAGTACCTACTACTTACTGTGAGCCTACTGTGTGCCACTTTGTGTACATGATCTCATTTAGGTTTCCCTCCAGACTGTCCATTTGTTATCATAACTCCCATTTTACAGATTGGACAACTCAGATGGACAGAGGTCCAGGGATTTTTCTAAGGTTCTGTAGTTACTATTCCTGGTGGTGTAGCTCACATTTATTATCAACATACATACTGTGATTTTTCTCATGGGTTTTCTCTTTTTAAAAAAGAATGTTAATGTTTATTTTTGAGACAAAGAGAGAGAGAGGGAGGGAGAGAGAGACTGAGAGGGCACTAGCCAGGGAGGGGCAGAGAGAGAGGGAGGCACAGAATCGAAAGCAGGCTCCAGGCTCTGAGCTGCTAGCACAGAGCCTGACGAGGAGCTGGAACTCACAAACTGTGAGATCATGACCTGAGCTGAATGAAGTCAGACGCTCAACTGACTGAGCCACCCAGGCGCCCCATGGGTTTTCTCTTTTAATTCTCACAACAATCTGGAGGTAGGGACTATTAATAATCCTCATTTTATAGCTGAAGAAACCAATAAAATCTTAGGCTTTCAACAACTTGTGCCGTACAACATCTTACTTAGCTAGTTCACGATTGGGCTGGGATCTGGACCTAAGTTTTGTAGTCCAAAGCCAGCGCTTTTCTCATCCAGCCACACTCATCACCCCAAGACCAAAATCGGAACTTGAAGCCGTATCTTTTGTTTTCAATATGTGCACAAATTCCACTTTACCTCGCTGTCCTAACAAAAGTTTGAGAATGTCAAAATGCTTGCTTATTGTCTTCGTTTCCCTCTTTGTAATTTGCTATTATCTCCCTCTTCATCCCATGCTTATGCAAACCTATCCAGGACTCCTTGACTGTCCATTTCATGAAAATCTTTCCTTTTACTTTATCACGTGGTGCCTGGGGCCAATACTAATGTTAGTTTTTCATTGTATTGTGTTTTGCCCTATTTTCCTATAGCATGTCTCTTTTCCTATAGCTTTTCCTAAAGCATGTGTCTTACCAGGAGACCAGGCTCCTAACAATGTAGACTACCATAGTGCCATTTTCATCAGTTCATTTTGTATCTTGGTTTATTGGTTGGTGCCAAAGGACATTTTTCCTAGATATTCTCTGTATCTGGTTATTTTTAAGAGCCTTGCCCTCCCAATCTCTTTCACTGCTGAAGTCGATTGCATTGACTATCTTCTTTCCCCATCAACCCGTTGCGTTTTTCCCTCCCATTTTCCATGTGGGTTGTCTTTTCTATATTTCATTTTCTTTTCTATTTCCATATGTTCACTGATCCTACCACAGTCCCTTTTCCTCAATCCCCATCCATCATCATCCTGCTTTTCATGTACCCCACGTCCACCATTTTCTTTCTCCCTCAAAATGAACATATTTTAAGCCCCATTTCTGTTGCTATGTACACACAGTTAAGACAACCAGAAACAACATCTCTAGCTACAGAGCAACTCACACATAGTGATAGATGTGAGTTGGTTTTAATAAACACATCTTTTATCATGATTATTACTGTCTTCATGCTTGTCTATAATTATATGTGTTATGCTTCTGGTTCACCTTCCTACTTCTTATTTCCTTGATTAACATTATAAAAATAAAAAGTCAAGTTAATAATCACTAGTTATTGAATTGTCACCTCCTCACTCTACTTATTGACAATAATTTGGAAATAGCAAACATCTCGTCTGATTATTAGGCCATCCATTTACCATGACCTGGGGCCACTCCTAAGTGATTAACGATGTGTGAGTTTGCTGCAATATTAAAAAGATCAACCTGAACCTTAACTCAAAGCATAACGACATCTTTAGAGTCTTAGAACAATTTTGCTCGTTGGTCTTTTTTTGTTTGCTTGTTTCTATATGCCTACAATGAAATAAGTAAATCTCTCTCATTTCTGAATTTTGAAAAAAATAGGGTTAATTTATATAAAATTCCGTATCTATAGTTATTATGAAGATCTGTATGTCTTTTGAAATTTGTTAGCCAGTGATGAATAGTCTGGGTTAAACACACACACACACCCCCACACACCCCCCACCACACACACACACACACACACACACACACACACTTCTATAATTCCAAACGAGAAAAATGAAAGAATTCCTTTGGGAACATTTTACTTCTAGGTATTACACCTCTATGGGATATTTCAGATTCCTTCTTGAGTTATCTTTCTCATTTGACTAGTAATTTACAGTCTTCAATGTGTTTTTTAAAACTTATTTTGTCTTACTTATTTCCTAAAAGGTAGCTAGGGCAAACAATGCTAGAAGTGGACTGATATTAGGATATTAAATGGTTTTCCAAGGTCAGGTACTAATCTGGGGCTTAAGCCCAGGTCTTCTGAGTCCTACCTCATGATTCTTTCTATGCTACCATGCTTATCTAAATATTAGATCAGGGGCACCTGGGTGGCTCAGTTGGTTAAGCATCCGACTTCGGCTCAAGTCATGACCTCACGGTTTGTGGGTTCGAGCACCGCATCGGGCTCTGTGCTGACAGCTCAGAGCCTGGAGCCTGTTTCAGATTCTGTGTCTCCCTCTCTCTCTGCCCCTCCCCCACTCATGATCTGTCTCCCTCTGTCTCAAAAATAAACATTAAAATTTTTTTTAAATAAATAAATAAATATTAGATCAGATGCATACCACCAAAAGTGGGAATTAAGCTTTAATTCTTTAAATAGAAAAGGTTTTTAAAAAATATTTCATTATAATCTATTTGACCTGGTATGATGAAGGAAAAGAACATTTTTATTTTCTGGTTTCTAATTTCCAAAAATTCAAACCTGAAAAAGTGACATCATGAGAAAATTGAAACTTTAATCCAAAGGACACTTCAAAATCTTATAGTACTTTAAGGTTATAATTTTTTCCCATTAATTTGTACTGTTTGATAGAGATAGTGTCAGCTAAGAGATTTCCAAACAGGACACCAAAGCACCTTTTTCTTTTCTATATGGCATTACTCTCTAGCTGTGTCAATAAAAATACACCACAAAGTAATAAGATCCCCCCCCCAACTCAGAGCAGAAGCATATTAAATACTTGCACATTCTGACACAAAAAGCTTTCAATTATGTGACAGTACTTTAATTTTTCTAAGTAAGGGCTTCTTCTTTCCATTAAAATAATGGTTGCAAATATTTTGAAAATTTAGTTACTATGCTTTCAGATGAAATATTTATTTTCTTTTTTTAGTGCTTATTTATTTATTTTGAGAGAGAGAGAGCACATGCATACACACAAGAGAGGGGAAAGGGAAGAGGCGGAGAGAGAGGCAGAGAATTCTAAGCAGGTTCCACACTGTCAGTGCAGAACCCATCCTGGAGATCGATCTCAGGAACCGTGAGATGATGATCTGAGCCGAAATCGGATGCTTAACTGACTGAGCCACCCAGGCACCCCTGAAATATTTATTTTATAGATATGTGCAGTAATAATCATTTCCACTTTGAAAAGCCAAGATCACAAATACATTACATGTTTTATTTTTCCAAATGGCCATAGGTGTTGAGTGAAGAAGATGAGGAAGGTGGAGGCGAAAACGAGTCATAAAATAGAGGAGAAAAGCTAACCCAAGTAAAGGTGTGTCTGGGGGGATATTAATTTCCAACTGATACTTACTAAAAATGCCACAGACATGGTGGCTTAAAACAGCACAAATTTATTATCTTACACTGCAGGTGGTCAGAAATTTGAAATGGGTCTTATGGGGCTAAAATCAACATGTCAGAGAGCTGTGTTCCCATGGAAGCTCCAGTGGAGAAACCATTCCTTGCCTTGCCTGGCTTCTAGAAACTGCCTGCATTCCTTGGTTTATGGCCACATCACCCCAACCTCTGCTTCCATTGTTATCTCCTCTGACTCTAACCCCCCTGCCTCCCATTTATAAGGACCCTTGTGATTGTGACGGATCCATGCTGATAATCTAGGATAGTCTCCCCATCTCAGGCCTTTAACTTAATCACATCCATAAAGTCTCTTTGCCATGTAGGTTTGGGATGTTAGGACATGGACATCGTGGGAGGCCTTTCTGCTCATCGCAGTGTACATAAGACATTATAATGTTTAAATCAACATAGAGATAGGGACATACTTGAAAAAAAAATACTCTTATGTGGAATTGACTTCTTTAAACGGATATTGGGATCTGTGTAGGAAAAGCCTAATGTTATATGTTAGTTGTTTTTATTTTATTTTTTTAAATTTTGTTAATGTTTATTTTTGACACAGAGAGAGAGACAGAGCATGAGGGGGGAGGTGCAGAGAGAGGGAGACACAGAATCTGAAGCAGGCTTCAGGCTCCGAGCTGTTAGCACAGAGCCCAACACGGGGCTCGAACTCACGGACCGTGAGATCATGACCTGAGCCGAAGTCGGACGCTCAACTGACTGAGCCACCCAGGCTCCCCTATGTTAGTTGTTTTTAAAATCAATTCATATTTGATTAGTAAAGCTAATACCTGAAAGAAGTCTTCCAAAGTGGAAGTGTGTGTTTCCCTTTATAGAGTAGCATGTAAAAATTTTAAATTGTGAGAAAAGTGTTTTAAGCCAATGGGTACTGTGGAATATGTTAATAAAATAAATTTTCCAGTTAAAATTGGCATTTATGAGTCTCTGGCTAATAGCTACTACAAGATCAGCTGTCGGGGCGCCTGGGTGGCGCAGTTGGTTAAGCGTCCGACTTCAGCCAGGTCACGATCTCGCGGTCCGTGAGTTCGAGCCCCGCGTCGGGCTCTGGGCTGATGGCTCAGAGCCTGGAGCCTGTTTCCGATTCTGTGTCTCCCTCTCTCTCTGCCCCTCCCCCGTTCATGCTCTGTCTCTCTCTGTCCCAAAAATAAATAAACGTTGAAAAAAAAATTAAAAAAAAAAAATCAGCTGTGACATCATTAGTGACATAAGCAGTAAGGAAGGCAAGAGTACATGTTAAACTGGTTTCTAATCTAATGGTGTCCCAAAGAATCAGGAGTTAAGAAAATATGGTGCCACCAAAGTGAATTGAGGTAAGGCAAACAGCAGTTTGCCTCTTATAAAACACTATTTCATCCTATGTTTTTAAAGTTACATTCAATATCACCTAGAAATTGGGCAACTTAAAATGACTTTTTAAAAAGAATTTGAATCAAATAACTTCATTGTTTAAAGACTTGAGGCAAAAATAACAGGATCATCGTCAATCATCATCATCATCATCATTTTATTATTGTTCACCCTAATTCTTAATTATGACTCTCTAGGAACTATAATATTTGTCTTTTTTGATAATTTTGTTCTTGAATATTTTAAATTTTGTCTTATCTCTATGTGTATGTCTGCTTGTTCTATTAATTGCACAGTACCTGCCGCACAATAAACATCAAATAAATTATATCATATGGCAAATAAATGAACTGAGATTTTCTAAAATCCCCAACACAGTGCCTGACATGACATTCATTGAATAAATAATGGTTTATCAAGCTTTATAGATGTTGAAGAATGCCCTTACATTGGTCCTCTAAGTCCTTAGATACACATGATTGCCAAGAGTCAAAAGTACACCTTTTCACAAGATGCTATTAAAAGCTTCCATAGAATTTTGATTGCATAAAGGCCACAGTCTTGGGCCTACAAGAAAGAAAAGAGCATAGGAAGTCCCAGGGCTAGACTGAACTGGCCTAATCAGTACTCTGGGATCTGGCAATGGCAACAGAGCATCATGGCCTTGCCATTAAACTCTGGAGACAGGTTTCATGGTTTCTGAATTGCATAATAACACAGTTGCTTGCCAACTCCTATATGCAATCTTCCAGTGTTGTACAATTATATCCTCTTGCACGGATGCCAACTATATGGCAGCTTAATTTTAATCATGTACATTTTGAATTGAGATGTGCTTCTAGGTTTACAAGAGATATTCTCTAGTGACAAATAATTTATACTCCTTAATAAGTTTTACCCTTGTGGGCTAAAGGCCAAGGGTCCCAAGAAATGCTGCCCAGACCTGGTCTTACTATTGCTCTGTCTGTATTAATGTATGTGTGTATATATGAACATATATATGTATGTATTTTTGTACACACACACATACACATAATACTTCTCATCTTGTCCAGATATCTGCAGCACTTATGACAGCTAAGGCAAAGCCACATTAAAAGAGAATGAACATCCTCAGTGCCTATGTCAGTTTCTCTTATAATTAATAAAACATTCATTTAAAAGATTTTAAAAGGTCACATTTGTTTTATCATGCTAAGTTCTCAATATCATATTCATCTCACTATGTAGATTGATCACAACTTCCAAATATTTTGACTAGCCAACTTGAAGACATGTACTGCTCTTGAAATGTGTAGAAAGTATTTTAATAAAAATTTCACCTGTAGACAACACCAACCACTCCCATTTCTCTGTCAACTCATAGTTAAAAGCAAAAAGCAATATTTTTTTTAAGGTTTAGTCATTTATTTTTGACAGAGAGAGAGAGCACGAGCAGGGGAGGGACAGAGAGAGAGGGAGAGGGAAAATCCTAAGCAGGCTTCACACTGTCAAGCACAGAGCTTCGTGGGGCTCGATCTCACACACCATGAGATCATGACCTGAGCTGAAATTAAGAGTTAGACACTTAACCACCTGAGCCACCCGGCTCCCCCAAAAGCAAAAGGTACTATTAAAGTACCGTTTAGATACTAACCTGAAAAAAGAATGACCACCAAATGGCCCAAAACATCAGTAACATGAAAATATAAAATCACGATTAATTCTTTTCACAGCAGCCAGGACAAAACTGAGAAGCAACGCTCAGTAAATGGTCTGACTTAGATCACAAATCTTCATGCATGTGTTTAGGTCTAAAAACACTGGTCTCTAATTCTTAGTTTAAAATGTGTTTTACCCAGCCATTCTCTACCCAGACACGTGGATAGCACTGCGAAGTAAGGCGCACGTTTCAAGAACCGCTTTCAGCCACAGAATCCAGGCTCTGCTATTTATCTTTGCGGCCAGGAAGGAAAGAAAATTCTCAAGTACCTTCAGGGGCTTTATGGATACTCTGGCTTCAACTTAGTATTTCTAGTCTTCATAAAACAAGAACACTGAGGATGACACAGAAAAGGAGTCAGTTGATCCCAAATGCTGAAGTGCTTACTCTACCTTACACTTTACAAGTTTACAATTTTGGAGTCATTTGAACCACTCGTTGGCTCAGAGGTGCAATATTTTTTTAAAGTTATTTCTGACCGTAATAGACACTTTTAGACCTGCAGTGATGAGCAAGCCCCAGAGGCAAAATACAATAAAGATTTAAGGGGGCTGTTCCGTCCAGCACTGTAGCTGCTTTGTGGAGGAGAGGAACAGAGGTGGGAGGGCTGGTCTGGTGTGGGGTTATTTCTGACAATGCTGTAGTTCGTTTAAATTTCAGTTTATGCCAGCCCTTCAGGACCCTGGAAAGGATGATCCAAGGAAAGATAAGCTTTCATCTAAGATGTGAAGGATTTTGTTGTTGTTGTTTCTATGTGATTGTTGTTCTTTTTTAGATTTGGTAAAACCAAGTGTGTTTGAGGCAGATAAAATATCCAGGAACAGAATTCAAATTACCTCTGTTATGCTCACATCAGCCCCTTGTGATGGGCTTTCTGTGCCTGTGCAAAAGATGAGGTACATTGCATTCTGTATTTCAATTATTTTCTCTGAATAAAGAAAACCCAGCTTATTCCCTTATTCCATTGTTTATTCTATATGATAAAAAACACATAATCTATTTCTTATCATAAAACTCTGAGTTCACTGCAGTATTATCAGAGATATGTTTGCTGTCTCTAAAGACATCCATCATGGAAGTGTTTGTGTTATCCTTGTTGGTATTTCACTTTACTAGATGTATAAACTGGATTATAAACAATTCAGTTTAGCTTTCATTTGAGAACCATAGAATTTTAGTGGGTCCCAGGTTCAGCCAAATATTCTTTTATGGATGTGTTTAGCAGACACCTTTCCTAGGGAAAGCAATTAATATGAATTTTCTCATATACTTCCCTCAAGAGTAATAATGTTTAAAAAATGGAAGGAAGGAAGGAAGGAAGGAAGGAAGGAAATGCATTTATATATAATCACACACTATTGATAATATATACACATATATACATACATATATATGTATACGTATGTATACATATATACACATATATACATACATATATATGTATACATATGTATACATATAGACACACATACCTCCCAGGTGACATATTTATTTTTTCAAATGTGTACATACATCAAATGTATATACACAAATGCATATATACATATACATACATATACCCTTCATCACATTTATTGATGGTCTTAGGGACCATGGCACCCTGACAGCGGCTGCCCGCATCAGACTACCAAAGAATTTGCTAGTGTGACAATATACTGGAAACTATGCAAGTAGAGGTGAGTAGCTGAAAGGGTTCTACAACCACACAGGGACCTTTGCTCACCAACTCTCTCCTCTCAGTCTTCAACCTTTCTTTGTCCCCTAACTCCCCACTCCTGTCAGCCCAGAGAAATAAAGTCTAACCTACCCATCTTAGAAAAAGAATATTTTCGGGGCGCCTGGGTGGCGCAGTCGGTTAAGCGTCCGACTTCAGCCAGGTCACGATCTCACGGTCCGTGAGTTCGAGCCCCGCGTCAGGCTCTGGGCTGATGGCTCAGAGCCTGGAGCCTGTTTCCGATTCTGTATCTCCCTCTCTCTCTGCCCCACCCCCGTTCATGCTCTGTCTCTCTCTGTCCCAAAAATAAATAAACGTTGAAAAAAAAAATTAAAAAAAAATAAATAAAAATTAAAAAAAATTAAAAAAAAAGAAAAAGAATATTTTCTTCGTGACATGTTGGTGTCCTACTAAGCCTAAGGATTTCTGCCTTTTTTCTTCTTAAAATCAAGCTCCTGGAAAGATGAGTCTTCATTTGGTGTCTCTAATATCTCACCTCCTTTTCACCCTCAACTCTCAGTAATCGGATTTCTGATCCCATCCACTTTTGAAACTAGTTCATTTTCAAACTGTCTTCTAGTGTCACATGATATGCTAATGAGTCCCAAAGGACTCCATGAAGAGAAATCCTCAGGTCAATGATCATCCTTCATCTTACTTGACCTATTGGCAGCATTTGGTGCAGTTATCACTTCCTCTTAGAATACTGTCTTCAGTCTGCTCTTGGGATGTTATACTCTTCTGGGTTTCTCTCTGCTTCTGTAATTACTTCTTCTCAGTCTCCTTTCCAGGTTACTTCTCACCTTCCAGACCCCTCAACTGTCAAGTGTTACAGATATAGCTATATCTACACTACCTGTGACACTCTCATCCTGTAACAGGGCTTTAAATACCACCTGAATGATATTTAAGTGGACGACTATCAATTTCTATGTCTAGTCTAGATCTTTTATCTGAACTCCAGACTCATACATCAACTATTAAACATCTCTGGTTGGGTGTCTAACGCTCATTTCAATCTAACATCCCAAACCAGGGCCTTATCTTCTTCACTCCCCACATCAACTCAGCTAATGGCGACTTTCTTGTTTCCATTTGCTCATGCGAAAACCTCTTAGCCATCATAACCTCTTCTACTGCCCTCACACTCCATAGCTAATCCATTGGCATATACTCTTGGTTCTTTTAAAAATACATTCAACGTCTAACCACTTCTTTCCTCTTCCACCTCTACTACCCTTTCCAACCACTATCATCTCTCTCCAGGATTATCACAATGGCCTCCCAGATAATTTTTCCGCTTCCAGCCTTGCCCCATTCAGTCTGTTTTCAACACAACAGCCAGAACGATCCTGTTACCATGGGATTCCAATCACATTCTATCTCTGCTCAAAGCTCTATGTAGTTTTCCATCTCAGAGTAAAAGCCAAAACTCTGTGGCCTGCAAGATCCTGTATAATCTGGCCTGCTCTTCGCTGTCTCCTGCTAATGCCTCCCTCATTCTTCTCTAGCCTCACTTCTCTCCTTATTTCTCAAACTTGCTGGGCAAGTTCCAGGCTTGGGGCCTTTGCACTTGTTATTCCCTCCTCCTATGACACTCTTCCCTTATCCAAATAACTCACTCCCCTGTCTCCTTGATACAAATGTCATCTCACTGAGGCCTTTTCTAGCCACCTGTTCAAAATTGCAATGGCGTCATCCCTAATACCTATAAAAAATGTATTTTTAATGTACTTTAATATATTCAATGGTTATCTGTCTCCCCACTTCACCCTATTCCCATTAAAATATAAACTATATGAGGGCAGGGATTTGGATCTGTGACCTACCTCCACTGCTGTAACCTCTAGAACAATTATTTGCCTGGCATACAAATGAATAAACAGAAACAGGAATGAAATCTGCATTTCTCAGACATAGGATTTCAACTAGATATTTGGTATCCAAATATCCAAAGTGTATGGCCCACTGCTGCCTCCGACGTAAATCTATAATTAAACTCATCATTTCACCCAGGAGCTCAAAACCCAGTTCTACCAATGACCAGTTACAAGACTACACCGAACCCTCAGTATTTTTTCCCAAAGAGATAAAATTATACTCAATATTTCTTTTTTTGCTTGCCTTCAATCTCTACTCTGCTTTTCATCTTCCCTCCCTAAGTACCTGTTCAGAGTCTCCTGCTGGATGATACTTATCATCTGAATGCCAGATGATGGTATTTCCTGCTCATTCTTGAAATTTCTACGTAGACTGCTCCTAAAAAACTCTTTTCCTGCTAATTCACCTCTCACCCCCTCTCACTACCCACTCCCACATGCAACTGACCACCTTGGGTAAGCACTAACACTGTATTTACCATATTGTATCGAGAGTATCTTCTTACCATCCAGATTTCCCCACAGATTATAAATTGTGCAACAGTAATAACCACGTATTTGTCTATTTATCATCTTTGGAATCCAAGGCCTAGTGGAGGACCACATCCATGTTAGATGCTTCATATATTATTGTTGAATGACAAATAAGTGAATGAATGAAGGAATAAATGAATAAGGTAAGTTTCCAAAGAATATTAGAAGCAATGGATTAATGTTTTCTTGCATACTTTGGTAACTTTACATGCTTTTTATTGGAAGAGTTAGTAATACAGCTTACAGATCAAAGTCAAAAATTCATGATCACATAAAACATGTCTTTACTAGCTAAGCGGGCTAGAAAGCAAATAGACTATGTTAGTCTGACTTGAAGTTATCCAATTAAATTCTTATGTCTACTTTTGCAATTTTCTGGATAAAGTGGCCTCATGGCTTTCACAGCAAATTTATAGTGAATGTAGAAATATAATGCAGGTGCATAAGAGACTCTTAAAAACTAAGAACAAACTGAGGGCTGATGGGGGGTGAGAGGGAGGGGAGGATGGGTGATGGGTATTGAGGAGGGCACCTGTTGGGATGAGCACTGGGTGTTGCATGGAAACCAATTTGACAATAAGTTTCATATATTTAAAAAAAAAAAAGAAAAAAAGAAATATAATGCAGGCCAAATAGGGGTTTTTTGTTCGTCTCAGTGTTAAATGCAGTTTAAGATGGTCTTCAATCCTGGCCAATGCCATAGAATTATTTGCTTTTCTCCCCCTCTATACTTCACATAAGAAAGCTGAGTATTTAATCAAATCACCTCCATTACCTATATTTTCATTTAAATGATATAGAGATTAAAAAAGATAATAGTTCTAGAAATACTCTGCTCTTCCATAATCCACATTGCCACCTGTGGAAATTGTACAGAAAACTCATAATAAGTGAATCTGATGCTGCGGCAGTAAAATCACAGTACGTTCTTATTAGGTTTGTTATTCATGTTGCTTCCAAGCACTGTATCCCTTTTTTTTTGTGAATATTATTAACTTTCATAATGTATAGCATCCATATACATATGGTTCTAAAGAATAATGCAAAAATACAGATGCTAAAAATCAAGTGTGAAAAAGGAAAGTTAACTGGAAATATGTTATTTTTTAAAAAGGATAAAAAAGAGAAAATTTTCCTATTTTATATAAATAGCATACACATATGATTTAGGGAATGGTTACATTTATCGACCAGGTTTATCATTGTATTAAGTGTTAAGACTGATTATACATTTTCCTCCTCATGGTGTGAGATGTAGATTTTGTTTTGACTACTTTCTTTGAGTTTTGAGGTTTTTTTTGTATTGAATTGGCTTTTAAAAAACTCTTTTAAAGAAAAAAAACACATAAAGAATCTTAATGTGATGTTACCTATAGTGCTCTGAAATATCGAGATTCAATTTCCCCAAGAATCTGAAGACAACCTTTAACTTTTGTCTGTATCATATGAAAGATGAGTTGTGTGAAAAATAAACTATAATGGGCCATTTACGGCATCGTGAGAATTATTCCCAAAGATAATTTTTCTAATTTTTGAGTGGCATCAGCTGCCTAGGCAAGGCCAAGGGCATTAATTACAGAGAAGATGCTAGGGAGGAATACTTATGTACCTTTCATTGTTATAGAACCTCATTTGGGAGTTAATATCAGTGCTGTCTTCAATACCATTCATCTGACACTTGGTAAATGAGTTGTCAGTAAAGGTGAAAATATATTAATAGTGCAGATCACTTGAAATGGGTGCTCTTATGTGTTTTACCAGAAAATTCTCCCTTCAGTTAACTCAATATCTTTTCTGACACATTTTCGTTGCACTAAAGTATCTTTTATAGTGTGTCAGAGTTATGAATACTGATAGACCTTCTCCTAAAGTGCCCCTCAAGTTCACTGCCATTTGCTCATTAGGTTTGCTTTTTATTGCATGTCAGAAAGTGCCTCCTTTTAAGCACCTACTAATAAATGGGAATTGATGAGAACCTTATCTCCAGAGCAGGCGGTAAATTCAAAGGTCTTAAATGAGGAAGGCTGTGAGGCATCTAAGACCAGGGTCTGTGCCTGTGGATCTTGATCTGGCTTACAGGGGATAGTTTATTTGATGTTAAGATTGAAGAGGCACATATTCCTTAGCAGTACTTGAAGTTCCAAAATAGAAACAGTTCATTTCCCCATTGATAAAAGGACATAATAATCTATCTTTTTAAAGATGTCTCCAGTATCATTTTCAATTGCAATTTATTTATATGAGCCACGCGAATTGTAACTTTATAGGAAGTGTTAATACACTCTTTCCAACGCTAACATAAAATGCATAAGGTGAAGGTGGCAGGGGTAGATGACGATGGAGAGACAAAGAAAATGGTGGTGGTTACTAACTGGCAGTGGGGGCAGGGAGCCAATGCACATGATCACTCGGTTGCTAGAAAGGATGAAGCTCCAGCAGGGGAGGCAGGGGGACTGGAGAAGAGAGTGATGTCTGTCTCAGGTTTGGGGCTGTCTTAGGCTAAGCATGCTCTGGAAATCCAACCCTGAGCTACCTAGCTTTGGGAAACTTCTGAAAAGCAAGAGCATCTCTAGAAAGCAGCTCTTTAGCTTATGAGGATGTTAATGAGCTGGCCTTGGTGAGCTCTTATTAAATGGAAAAAAAAAAAGTGAATTAAGCCTGCTCATGAAATGAGATAGAGAGAAAATGTTGGCTATGTGAATTCCAACGGTGGCAGGTTATAGCTTGCTGACTCAAAGAAAAGACAGGAAATCAATAAGCCAGAAAGATATAACTACCCCATAACAAATCATCGGTAAGAGAAGGGGAACCTAGAACCCTAAAGGTTTTTCAGCGATTCTGAATTGGTTTGTCCTAGTCATATATTTATCACCATTATTGGTTTCACCGTATCGACAAAGTATTTTTAAATTAACATTTTTATTGAAACCAATTCACTTTTTTACTTAGCCTTGTTCTGTGTAGTAATGTATGTGATATACTAGTCTAATCTTTTCTAATATGTATTAAAATAAATACCTAACTGTTAAAATGAAAAATTTAGAAATCTGTGGTCTACCTTAAAATTTCTCATATTCTGCCACTGGTACAAATCCCATGCTTTGGGAAGCTCTATTCTAAATGAGAAAAGTCAAGTGTCTGTCACAGATTTTAGAGGGGACCTGACCATCAGGGACAGGGGAAGGGACTTAGTATTATTTGTTTGTAATTTAGACCCTGTCTTCTTTCAGAAGGACTTAGAGATGGCCTAAATTAAGACGTGTATGCAGTAAGATTGTTAATGTAAAAAATATAAATTCCAGAACCATGTAGAAGAAACAAGAAAATCTACTGTCCCTCCAGGCTAAAATAGTTATGAATGTGGAATTAAATTTATCTCTGTGCTTTCTGGAAAGGTCAACATGATATCCAACTCACTCATGGGCTCTATGACCTCTGTTGACCTTTGTTATCTAAACGAGATACCCATATGGAGAAACAGAGTATACTTCCTCTGTGTTAAGAAACTTCGAAGTTTCCTAGAATTTGTATTGAAAATCCACATACCCAGACATCAGTTTCAAACCTGACAGATTTCACTAACAGGAAGAGTGGGAGAGCTGGGTCTGTCAAGGTGAGCAGTATGTGCGGGAGTCAGTGGGGATTGAAAAGGGTTTGCCTGACAGAGGTGAGAGTGCATCTGAGGTCTGATGTCATGAGTCTGTGGGCAGCCAGGACTGCTGACTTCTGTGGCAGCCATTCCAGTTGCCTATTGCTGTGTATAACAAACCACTTTAAAACGTAATGGAATAGAAACAAAAGTTGATTAATATTTCTCAAAGTCTGTGAGGTGCCTGGGCTCATCAGGACAGTTTTCACTGTGAGGTCTCTTGCGCACTTACAGGCAGCTTTCAGCTAGGACTGGAGTTATCTGAAACTCAACTGGGCTGGATGTTCTAGCTGGCTCACTGCTGATACTGGCTGTCACCTAGAAGCTTAGCTGGGCTGGAATATCTAGACTTGCCTCTGTGTGGCTTCAGCTTCTCACAGTATAGAGACTGAGTTTTGAGAGGAGATGTCCCAACAGCCAACACTCCAATAAACAGAAGCAGAAGCTGCCAGGCTACTTAACGTTTATGCTCAGAACTGACACACCATCACTTCTTCTGTGTGTGTGTGTGTTTAAGTTTATGTATTTATTTTGAGAGGGAGAGAAAGCATGAGTTGGTGAGGAGCAAAGAGGGAGAGAATCCCAAGCAGGCTCGACACTGTGAGTGCAGAGCCCGGGGCGGGGCTCGAACTCATGAACTGTGAGATCATGACCTGAGCTGAAGTCAGATGCTTAACTGACTGAGCCGCCCAGGTGCCCCACTTCTTCAAGTTCTATTGAATAAAACAATCACAGGAGTCGCTCAGATTCAAAGAGCTTAGAGAAATAACTCTTAACAAGGGGATGGAAAGGTCATATTGTAGAAGAGTATATGAAATGGGAAATACTAACATGACCATCTTTGAAAAATATAATCTACCACATCTTCCAAGAGCCTTCTGCACTCTGGAATCAAGACAGGAAAAAAAAACAACAACAAAAACCAAAAAGCAAAAAAAAACATAGGAATAATGTGCGTTTGGGGGTTGTATTTTAGGCAAGGTGCAAAGTCATGTAGGCAATGACTCTAAGTTGCAGTGACTTTGGCATGTAAAGAAATTCATTATGTAATATGGTGGAAGGAAAGAACCCCAGACTAATATTCAACTCCTGGCCCTGCACTTGATTAGCTCTGTAGCCTTGGCATAGTAACTAGGCCTTATATCATTGCCTCTACAAAACAAGAAGTCAGAGTTAGATGATCTATGAGAACCCTGCCCATTCTTAATAATTAGGAAACTATGAACTTAATGCTCACTTGCTTGTTGTGGGACATGGGGAACGATATGCTGAATGAAAGGCTCATAAATGAAAAGAACACATTTGGATCAGGGTTGGATTTCTGGGAATCGATAGTTCACTTTAAATACTGTAGAGAAAGTTATTGATGGCATTGATTGTTAGATTAGTCCTTTGGCTCTAGAGTCCTAGAACTGCATTTCTTAATGATCTTCTACAACATACAAACTTTTAAGCTTTTTTTTTTCCCCCACTTTAATCTGAAATCTGGCAAGTAGTCTTTGGCACACTCACAGATTAGGAAGTTGATTATATGTAATCAGAATAATCACCTCTTAATAGTGACTTATAAATCAGTATCTCCATTTATTTAAAGACTTGAAGTAGGGATAGAGGATAGCCAAGTCTTTGACTATGAATGGCTACATGTGATTCCCTACTTAATATGAAATCATATAATGCATATCTCTGACAAACTAATATATGATAACTGTGTCCAATTGTATGTAAAAGAGGACCAAGCCAGTTTACATTCTGCTTTTAAGAAAAAAACGTGAACAGCATGCAGACATATATCCTGGGCTCTGTGCAGGTGCTAAGGGGACTTGGAGCCATAGTCAACCAGATGGGTTCTCTGCAGTGTGCAACCCAACCAGTGGCTGGAGAGCAAATGTGAAATGGCCAGACATCCTCAGAATAGAGGTTGTAGAGGAGCTTAGCATAGGATATAAGCCTTGATAATGCAGATTTAACAACAATTACAAGTTTAAACAATAGAACCAACTTGCATTATATATATATATAATATATACATATTATATATATATAAACAGCAGTGAGGAAGCCACCTGGACTTCTGGGGCTTCCCAAACAAAACTTCTGAATGTCAGTCCATCTCACTCAAACCAGGCAAAATTGTCCCCTCTCTGACAACCATCCCTCATTTATTTTAAGGAAACTGACAGAACAGTTGGCATAGTCCAAATTCCCTCCTGAAATTATACAGAAATACAACTGTCCACTATCAATAAAACACTCGGTGAGTGACTATTAGATACAAGGCATTGTCCTTGAAGGCTATCAAAGGTTTTTTTTTTTTTTAATTCATTATTACTTTTTTGCCTGTTCAACAAATACTATGAGTGCTTACCTAGTGCCAGGCTCTGTTTGCTGTGGCGGAAGTCACTGGTTTTCTCACTGGGTGAGCCATATGTCTCACCCCCTCACATCCACACCCATCCATAGACACAGCCTGGTATTAATTTTCAAAGCACCAACTCTGGGGTCAGACCACCTGGATTACAGTCCTTGTGTCACCATGGACTAATTGTGTGACCTTATTTCAGTTATTTAACATCTGTAAATCATAGATAATAATGGTAACTACTTCATATCCTTATGATGTTTAAATGAGTTAATAAACTATAACTAGTGGAACACTGCCTAGCAAAATATAAATGCTATATTAGAGTTAGCTGTTACTACTACTACTACTAATAATAATAATAATGAGTGCCTGGCTGACTCAGTCAATAAAGTATGCAACTCTTGATCTCAGGGTCATGAGTTCAAGCCTCACGTTGGGCAGAGATTACTAAAAATAAAAAATAAAATAATAATACAAACACTACTAACAGATTTTTTATTTTGTTCAAATATGAGTGGCTGTGTTAAAGGAGACTAAGTCCCAGCCCAAAGGTGTATATTAACTTTGCTTGAACTCAGTCAGGTAAACTTCATTCCTCTTTCCCATAGTTGTCTTAGAAATGGGCATGTGGGTGCCATTTTGTCCAATGAAATGTGAGGACATTATTGCTTGAAGATGTAAGCTTGAAGCCACTTTGGGATATAGGACACTAGGCTAAAAACAAATACCAATGAACAAATACTTGATGATTTCATTGAGCCCCTGAATCAACCAGCCCTGGAACAATTATACGAAGACTTATTGTTAGACAACAAAGATAACAATGGGTTCGTTGAAGCCATTTTCAGTTGGGTTTTCTGTAAATTGTCACTGAGAGCATCAAGTGAAATGATGTGTCATTCTTTCCCGATCATGAGGATTTATGACATCATTGAAATTCCTTATTTAGTTAAAGAAATATGAAAAACATATCTAAGACATTCTAGTAAGAAAGAATGAAAGACCATTGCAGATGATGAAATTAGCATAATATTTACCTTAACTCAGGTGAGTGGTATTTAACTTAATACATACAAAAATTACAGAAGAGATAAGTATAAATGATATGTAATAGATCCCATTGGTCTTTCCACATAAGAACACTAAGCCCTGTTAGGTCACTCTCATTCTGCACAGAGACATAATACACAAGGGTAAACATCATCATGATTCTGCTCTATAAGATGTTGGATAGGTGATTAATTAATCCATTGCTAGGTACCAACAGCAAGAAAGGTTAATTTGAGCCAGAGTTTCTCCAGTTACATAAGAACTACTTAGACATCCTCTCTAGCCCTCTTTCTCAAAGGTTCTGACTCAGCAGATTCAAAAGTAAATCTGTGGGGTACATTTGGAGAAACACCAATTTAAGAATTGTCTTTCAATCTCAGAGGAATGTAGATCTAAACAACATATAAAAATCATTTCTTGATACTGATCTTCAATTTAAACAAATATTTGCTAACAGAGGAAGAAGCCTCAAAATGAAAGTTTTAACTTTTTAGTGAGATCATCCTAATACATATTCTAAATTACATAAATAAAAAGTTAATTTTGGTTAAAAAGAATAAAATGACTTTCATTAACTAGATTTCTGTCAACTCCAACCCAATGCCCCAAATGCTTTATTGATGAGAATTTGGTATCTTGTATTTCCATCTTGAAAAACTACTTAGGATTACCAAGGCAAATTGCACAGAAGTAATTATCACCTTCACAGGAAAAAGATACATATTGAATATCTAAATCATTCATTTAGGATCCAGGCAGCACCTTGACAAAACTACGGTACGACGAATCCGGAGATACATCACCATTTAAAGTTGTCCCACAGTTGATGGAAGCATTTGTCTGAATAGTCAGATCACATATCTGAATTAGTGTTGGGTTACTGAGCTCCTAATCTTGGGTTCTAATTCCCCGGTTGCCTTCATCATTTACCTGGCTGATATGGTCATCTTCCTGTCCTCAAATCCACTCCCCACCTTCCCTCACTCTGGCTATATCCCAGAGAACTACTTTTTCCAGTCCCACTTACCACCTTCCAGCTAGGTTCAGCTGATAGAAGGCACTGGAAGGAATTTGGAGAGTATGTAAAAGGGGGGGGGGGGGAAATCTATGCATTTCCCTGTCTCTCTCCCTTTCCCTTAGGTGATATCTATAACAGCAACTGGGCCTCCTCTATGATTCTAAATCATACTAGATATACCTGCCTTACCGGTTCCAGCTATTGTCAGGCATACCTGAAGTGACTTCTTCTTCCTTTTTTTAAATTTTATTTTTTGAATTAATTTATTTATTTTTGAGAGACAGAGAGAGACAGAGTACAAGCAGGGGATGGGCAGAGAGAGAAGGAGACACAGAATCCGAAGCAGGCTCCAGGCTCCCAGCCACCAGCACAGAGCCCGACACGGGGCTCGAACCCACGAACCGCAAGATCATGACCTAAGCCGAAGTCGGAGCCTCAACCGACTGAACCACCCTGGTGCCCCATGGCTTCTTCTTCTGAATGTGTTCCCAGAGCCTCAGATCCAAGAATTCTGTTTTCTCCCTTTAGCCCTCCAACTTAAGAGTGATAGTGGCTATCTGTTCTTGCTAGTATCTGGGTTACCATACTATCGTCTGTCTGGCTTCTCAACAGTTCCCTGTGTTAAAATTCCTCCTATCTGGAGTGGCTACATCCTAGATTCAATCTTGACTTCTCCCAGTGACTCTCCTTTTCCAAACATTGGTGATTATTCATCTTTCCTTGTATTCCAGAAGTGACCTATATGCCTCTGATTTTATGTATCCCCCCAAACAAGGTCAACATGGCTGAAACACAGCCTTGCTTTATAATATCAGCCTGTGATTAATTAGTTGTTTCATTTGATCTGTGAATAACTATGACAGACCAAGAGGGTGTCAGAATTTATATAAAAGCCATGTTATAATGAACTTCCAATGTAGTTTGCTTAACTGTGTATGACAGGTCTTTCATGGAGAGACTTTCAGATATAAACAGCAGAGAAACTTTTGACATAAAATATCCTACCTAAGAAAAGCCACAACTATTAAACGGCAGATGAAGGGTAACAGAGTAAGGGAAATTATGTAAGGACAGCTAGAAGTGGACTAAATCTAAATCTTTGAAAAGTCATGCAGGGTTAAGGTTATCACGGGGGAGAAAAGTCTAGAGATGGGCAAAAGAAATTTCAACATGTCAATACATAACCCCAGTATCGCCATATCATCTTTAACTTTTACAGCCTTTCATTTAGGACACATATGCCTCTGAATGTTCAATAATCAAGGAGAATTCTGCGGAGGACCACGTGTTTTATTTGTAATTCCTTTGAGAAACTGCAGAGCATAAAGACCTTGCTCCCAGCCTTCTGTCTTCCCGACAGAGAGGAGTTGCCAGCAGTTCAACAGAAAATGTTATCAGATAAAGGTGATGTGTCACTTAATGGCTTCCCTGCATTTGATTCTGTGTATACTGTTTTGTCTTTG
Source organism: Prionailurus viverrinus (assembly GCF_022837055.1). Lineage (NCBI taxonomy): Eukaryota > Metazoa > Chordata > Mammalia > Carnivora > Felidae > Prionailurus > Prionailurus viverrinus. The sequence continues at coordinate 62,375,627 of NC_062566.1, forward strand.
AAACATACCAAGAGATGTACGTAAGCTGTCTGGCACTTAGTGATTTTATAACAACAATTTTACATAATGTGAGCGGCATTCTCGTATGCCTTCTATTCCTCTGTCCAGGCAGATGAGATCATTGGACACATTAGCCCTAGATATAGCGTCTGAACTGGACTAGTGAAAGTACTCTGTGCTGTGGATTTTCTGAAGTCAAAAATATCAACGACCTAGCGTGGAGAGTGGTGGATGAAGTCACTTAGATTAAAAAGAAAAAAAAAAAGGCTGATTTCACTGGCTTCAGAACTAATTAATATTGAAGAAGGTAATTAGCTCATTTTCCCCCTTCACGTTTGGAAGGACTGACATCTTGGAATTTTTGGAGTAAGCGCTGGGAGATGGCTGAATGAGGGGATCATCAAGGAAAGAACTTGAGAGAGTATGATGGGGACCCCTGGGTTTGTTTTCCAAACCAATTCCCTAAATTTAAAAGTGACAGTAGAAGGAATGGGGCTTAAGATGTGTTCTCAGTGTCCCGTAGGAATATGTGCACAAAATCAAACTCTGCTTTACAATGTGGCAGTTTTAGCAATCTGCTGAATATCTCTATTTCTACCATTACATTCTGGTACCCAATTTAGAAGCCTCTTTAGACTGCAAGTATGCCGCTTAAGGGAAAGAAAAAAAAAAGAAATCTCCTTTCTGGAATATATTATTTCTTTTTGAAAACAAAAGTTTGTGTTTACTTGTAATAAAAACATAATGGTAAAGTTCAAACAGGATCATATCACCTCTTTTTATTTTGGCAATAATCAGGGAAGACACAAAATAATTTGTAATAACGACAAACACACACATGTTTTTTTGTTTTGTTCTTTTTTTTTTAGACATTTCTGATGCAGAATAGTTTAAATATATATGTCCTGGCAAGGTCTAAAAGTCAAAAGGGAATTGTATCTATGCTGTTGGTAATATTTTACCAGTGATAATATAAACTTCTTTAAATCTACATATAGAGTATAAGTTATACCATAGGTCTTAAGAAGAAGCATAAAATTATTTTATGCTTTGAGATCTGGGTTCAGACTGTATACTTCTGCTTACTAGCTATGTGACTTAGGATAAGGTATTTCATCTGTCTGAGTTGAACAATGTTCCACTTGAACAATGGAGGTCATTCTTGCCTCTTAAGCTTGTTAGAGTAATTACATGAGATCATGTTAGGAACACGTTAGCTCATAACCAATGCTCACTTAAAATCCTCATCTGTCTGTCCTTTCCATCCTACTTTCCTATTTCAATACAGAACTCTAAATGCTATAGTTTGAACCATGTTCCCTGAAACACATTATTACAAAAAGCAAAATCAAGGTTATCACTAACCTATAAACAAAGAATTTGGTAATTGTTCCTTCTTCTGCCCTGGTCATCCAATCATCTCCTTACGTAAAGCTTCTCCAATACCCTGTATGCCTAAGACTATTACTTCTATCCCAATACGTAAAATTTCCATTAACAAAAGTATTACAAAGAACAGTGCTAATTTTCACGTTCATCTGAGACAATAGCGAAAGGCCAGAAATCTGACCCCTTTGTCTCCTATACATTGTGCCTTATAGTATCCTAAAATGTCATCACATAGGTAGTTCCCTATTCATTTAATAATGAGGCTTGCTTTGAACCTGTATGTGTATATACAGTTGAGTTTATCTTTAGGTCTAATCCTGCCTGATTTTGTTCGGATAGGCTAAAACCAGATGAATAAATGATGTACGGGGCTGACTATAGGTGTGTGAGTGTCTGTAGCCTATTGTACATTGGGGCACTGGGGTGCAGGTTGCTGATACACAAAGGAAGGAGTTCACCTGAAATAGTGTGAAAATAGATTGGTCAAAAATACTGGAATCATAAGATTTCAGACAAAGTAGTACTTAATTATTTACACAGCCAAAATGGTAGGTATTTCTTCCTGACTTAAAGCAAGTAAGGAAACGAGCAAAAGGATGAAGAAGTAGGGCCTTAGGGAATCTATTTTTCTTGTCTCACTCACATCACCAGCCTAGTCTTCTCATCCATAGATTGTATATCCTTTCACAGAATTTGCAGCCGTCCTGAGGTATATCTGAAATTTATAAGAGTTGACATCGAGGCTTTAAACATTGACTAATGCCCTTTGGTTTTGTTATTGCTTTTGCTATTTTAAGTTACAAAGATAAAACTGAAAGACACATCTCGAGAGCTTTTGATCTTAGAATCCCAAGGAAATATTAGAAAATTGCTTGATCATTCTAGGGAATAGTAATAACTGATGTAGGCACCATGAATAGAACCATTTATTAACAGAAGATTGCAGACATGAAGAAATTTTGTTTAGTCTTCTAAGGTGTCTTCTCCTGAAGTAATATCTCCAAGACAATATTATTAAAGCATGAAAAGTTTGGGGTGTTGTTTTGCTGATATATGCATGTATGGATATACACCGGGGGGAGTGGGCAGGTGATATATATGAAGGTGGTCTACCAAATGACCAGTATACCTGACGCTCCTTATGTACTCCCCATGTCCCAACTTCACTAGTTGCTTCGGCATGGGTAGACATAGCTCAAGATAGTCAATGGTCTTCCACTGGTCTTCCACTATGATGTATTTAGAATTCATCTCTCTATGTCACATTTAACAGACCAAATGAAGACCAAAAAGATAAAGACCTACTGCTATTTAAAAAAAAAAATCAATTAAATGATAAAAGCTGTTAAATGCCAATATTGTCCTAACCTCTAGCACAGGGGAGTTTGAGTCAGGGTAGCTGCAATCATCTTAATAGAGCAGTGCTGAACCTACCAATTGCACAAACATGGCTCACCAGCCCCCTTGTTTGCCGACCCTGTGAAGGAGACACAAGTACCACAACTGGTAGGCAGATCAGAACCAAAGGCAGAGCCCTGGAATTCAGATTCTGTTTCAGAGGAGTGTTTCCTGAAGCACATTTAGGTCTTTCCATTTTAAAAGGCAAAATTTGAAATTTTCTGGCCCAGTCAGGTATGAGACCAAAAGGCAACAAAGCTATTCATGGCTTTTCACATGAAATCCACCTATTTCTAGAAGAAGCTTAAATTGTCATCGATTCTCAAACATGTTCAGCTTAGAAACCCGGTGTATTCTTTTTGTACTTCTGTATCTATTCTAAACTTCATCATAAGAGTGAATTTTTGGCAAAAATGGTTCAGGGTTAGCGAAATATCAAATAGGGTTTGCCAAAAGTTATTTTCTCTTAACAATTTAAGCCCCTGCTGGCTCCTGGGGAACCCTCCCCCCCCACCATGTCTCTAATTCATTTACAATTAACAAAATAAAATATTTTATCAGTGGTCTGCTCTCCAAAAGGGCGTTTGAGAAACTTGAATATTTTCTTTCATTTTTTATGACTATGCTGATTTGAATCCAAATGATTTCTTTTCTAACTAGTGATGCTTCAATAGAAGGGGTTCCTTTCACTTTGAAACCTGGTGAAATGCATACCCTTGTTTCTCACCTTTTACCTATAAGTATTTATGACCTGATCATTTGAATAAATTTTTAAATACTTCTTAAAATCTTACTGATTTATATGTTTTTTGAATTGTTAAAACAGGAAGAAATAAAGAACTCTGAACATGGTAAAGCACTTCCTAGTTTGCCAGTTTGTGTCAGAATAAAGACTAAATAATCACAACCTTGTTCTATTAGAATATACATCAGATAATTTACTGTAGATGACACATGTCTTTTTCTGAGTTTTTCTCACTATTAAATATTAATGTATATGATTTAATATGGAAGAGTTGGCTTTTCCAGACCACCCCTCTTACTATTTTCATATACACCCACTCTCTACTCCCCATATCTGATTTTCTTTTGCAAATAATGTAACATGTCTGCTGCAATACTGGGAATGGAAAAACATGTAAATTATGATGAAAGTCAGTTATGTGGATGACAGTCTGTATCCTGATACACTTAAAAATACTGTGCTAGTTGCAAAGGCACTTTCATGAAATGCTAAACCCCAAGAGCATTTTATGTGAGGAACGTCTATGGAGCTATAGAGTTGAGGTGCTAAAGCACGACAATGAGACCATCTCCCAGGAAAGTAGATTCCTTAACCTCAATCCTATGTCAAAGGGACTGACTCATGTCAGAAAAACTATCTCCCTAAACTGAATTTCTCATATTCAGTGAGCATTGTTCCTCTGTGAACATTCAATCAGCTGGATTCCAAGATGTACTATAGTAAAATGCTGTGTTCTGGAAACTGTTAAAAACCATACGTCCTTAGGGAGGGTGTATAGAAATGAGACACTGAGGGGGTACCTGGGTGGCTCCATCAGTTAAGTGTCCGACTTTGGCTCAGGTCATGATCTCACCATTCATGAGTTCAAGCCCCGCATCGGGCTCTGTGCTCTCAGCACAGAGCCCGCTTAGGATCCTCTGTCCCCTTCTCTCTCTGCTCCTCATTTGTGCTCTCTCAAAAATAAATATTTAAAAAATTAACAAAAGGAAATGAGACACTGAGAACCCATTTATAAATAAATTAAGTGGAGAGCAAAGCATAGTTTCTTGAGTAATTGCATGGATGATGGAGCCAGGTGGCCTGGGTTTAAAACCTTACTCTGTCCTTTACTATTCTCTTTGGGCAAGTTACCCAACTTTCCTGTGCTTCAGTTTACTAAAAGAGAGATTAAAAACAGTACTTTCTTGATATGGCTGTTGTAGAATTTCGTAAATTAATTGCTGAAAAGCAAATATATCCCCCTCACAAATAGCTCATCCATTGCACCCTCTATATCTATATTGTCCACTCCCTGCTTCTTCAAAACCACATTAAATATCTACCTCTTCCAGGAAGAGCTCCAAGATTAATCCAATTTAAGTCCAATCTCTTTACTCAATCTTATATTGAAACTCCAATAGTGATTGAACTGTTTTTATGGGAATTTATTGTTCTGAATTCATATCATCACTAATATGTCTGATTTCTATCTCATCAGTTTATATGTCTGATTTCTATCTCTCCAGTTAGAAAGCCAGCTCTTGAGAGTAAAAATATTTTATTTGTCTTTTGTTTCTTGTTTCACCCTTTTTATCCATACCATGTACACATACTGTAATATTCAAAATAATTTCTTTAACTCATTCATTTCTTTAAGAAGGGCATGTCAGTAAAAGAAGGTGTTTTTTACTTAAAAACTTTTAGTTGTGGTAAATACACATAAATTAACTTAATAACTAAAATTTATTATCTTAACCATTTTTAAGTGTACCTTTCAGTCTTATCAAATATATTCACCTTGTTGTGCAACCAATCTTCAGAACTTTTTCATCTTGTAAAACTGAAACTTTATACCCATTAAAGATCTCCTCATTTCTCCCTTCCCCCAGTTCCTGGCAACGCTATTCTACTTTCTGTTTCTATAAATTTGACTATTCTAGATACTTCATGTAGGTAGAACCATACAATACTTGTCTTTTCATGACTGGGTTATTTCACTTAGCATATGCCTTCAAGGTTCATCCATGTAGTAGCAAGTCAGAAAATTCTTCCTTCTTAAAGCTCAATAATATTTCATTGTGGGTATGTGTGTATACATATACACATATATATATATATGTGTATATATGTGTATACATATATACATATATATATGTGTATATATATACATATATATATCTATATATGTATATATATACCACATTTTGTTTATCCGCTCATCTGTTGATGTACATTTGAGTTGCTTCCACCTTTTGACTATTGTGAATAGCACTGCTAAGAATGGGGGGGGGTGCAAGTATCTCTTTGAGAACCTGTTTTCAATTGTTTTGGAAAGATACCCAAAAGGAAAATTGCTATAAAAATTGTTGATGTCTAATAAATGTAGGTATTTTCCCTGCAGTTGAAGAGATCATTGATACTTTATTTATTAATTCTATAACTAGTTATTGAATGGCAGACACTGTGCTATGCTAGGTCCTGGAGAGTAAAGATCAATAAGATGTCGTCTATACCCTTAGAGAGCCCATTCACATTATTTCAACTTCATTTTGTATTAACAATAAAAACATATGTGCAGGTCCTAAGAAGGGAGGAAAGGCCTCTTACAGGAGGTTGTCTCAGCTGTTTCTCAGGTCATAAGTAGAAATTTTCTAGGTAAAGAATAAAGAAAAGGTATTCTAGGGGGAAAAAACAGGCACAAAGACACAAGCTACGGAAGAGCATGGCATGTTGAGGGAATCACAAGGTTGGTGTGGCGGGAACATAAGACACGTGAAAGGGACAAGGGACAGAAGAACTAGGTTGGGGCCAAAGTTAGGTCTCATTGCAAAGGACACTGGATGACAATATAAGAGTTCAAAATTTAACTTCTAGGCAAAGGAGCTTCAAGAGAGTTCCAGTAGAAAAGAATGGTGATTTGAATTGCTTTTGGGGAGATGCAGAGTAGTAGGAAAGTTCGTTCCAGAGATAGTGGTTAAGAGTCCACTGAAAAAGTGCAGGTAAGAGATAATGAAGGCCATCTTTTAGTTTGGTTATTTTTGGTAAAAGTGGCCTCGAAAAAGGTTTGGAGGGAAAACCAAAGAGACCAAGCCCTTGCTTTTCACTCATTACCTGCCACTGAACCTCCCTGAGCCTTACGATCCTATCTATAAAATATGAACAACATTGCCTAGACAATTATGAGGATTGAGCAAAGAAATGTGTCTGAATGTGCTTTGTAACCTGCCAACATTCTGTGCAAATGTAAAGTAATATCAATATTATCATTATATACTCATCAACCTGATAATTTATTTAAAACAGTGCATTATTTTAAATGTATTTTCCAACTAACAAGGTATCCTATTTTCACTAATAACACAAGGTTGAATAAATCAAACCTCATTAAAAAGAAGTCAATTTTTTCCAGTCTCTTGCATTTAAAATGAATAATGTAAAATAGTGTGGTAGAAAAGAAAATGGAGCTGACTAATCATTTCTGATGTATATGGATTCATTTTTTGCCCATGTTTTCTCCAAGTTCCATGACCCTTGCTATCAGTGAAGACTGCAAGTTTTAGATGTGCATATAAACCAAAAAAGTTCGTCTTGTGTAACCTCTCAATTTTCTCAGCCACACACACACAAAAAGATGGAAATATGGAACATTTGTCAAGATGATTTGATACTGTGCAGATGGGCATTATATAAATGCAGATACTGTTGGGATATTTAAAGTACTATGGATGCAAAGGAGGGCATTTTAGTTTTGAACTGACATAGACTCTAGACACAATGATGATAATAGGAGTTAGCAAGACTGTCCATTTATTCCATGCATTAGCAGCCCCGAGTTGTACATTTCCCAGCTACACCATGAGAGCAAGGTATGGCAGCCCTTGAAGGTTCCCCCCCACCCCCAAGGAGAGATGGAAAGGAAATGGCAATATTTTTTGAATCTAGAATAAATTTGCTAAGAATTTGACTTGGAGAAATAAAAAAAAAATGGGATCCTGACTACTCTTCCCCTCCTGCGTGAGGAGTCAGGAGGATAATCGTTAGAATGATTTGGAGGGAAATTTTTAGCTAAGCAAAAGGGTTACATGTCAGTCAGAAGGTAAGTAATGGGTTGTTTGCATCATTGGGTCATGTGTCAATATTTTTGGCACATACAGTTTGAGCAAGACAGTTATCCTTGATATACAGGGTAAATTGCTTAGCATTTCAAATATGCCTTCAGTTTTGGGGAGTAAGTGGTAATGAAGTTCAAAAGGTGGCATGTTGTACCTCATATCAGGTGTGGCTGCAAGCGTGTGTTTAAGGGTCTACCATGAACCTTGGGTTTCTTTTAACGGCTCCATGTCTGGTTTAGTAGAGGTGCCATCTAGGATGGCATCTACTCCAAATCAAACACTATCTTTCTGCCTCAGTTTCCTTTGCCATAACAGTCTCATTTCTTTTCCCTTTCAAACACTGTAAATTGATTGTATTTTTTTTTACCTCCAAATAATAGTTGGTATTTTATTTACAATGTATACCTTTCCTGGGTCTGAGTCAACATTATGGAAACATTTTATTGCTTATCTTAGTAAATATTGGCACATTTCTGTTTTCTCTCTCAATATCTGAACCTATCTACAAGGAGCTATTTCCGTCCTGCCTCCTGTCATCCACCCCCTTGGGCCATGTCCAATTGGTTCCTACAGTTAGAGGAAACTAATAACCACAATGTAAATATCCTTGTCTACCAAAGGACACCATTGGGTTGAATAATTCCCAGGGGAGTGATTCCGATCGTTTTTTCCAAAGTTACAAATTAACAAGCAAGTGAGATGATTACAAGCCTGAAGAGGTAGGTTAGTCAAGCTCAAGCAAAACCCAGAGCTGAGGCACAGTCAGCAGGAAAAGGAATGATAAGTAAGAGACTGTGGAATAGCAACTGCTGCAAGCCAGCAACGTGTCTTCAACAACTCGGTCCTAAGACACCAAAACGAGTGAATGGATAACAAAGGGTAAGTGACCTCAGGCACCTGGCAGTCCCTCAGTAGAGAACACAAAAGAAAAACAATGTACTTTCTTTAAACCATGCCACACTCCTGACAGCTTCAAATTCCTTCATTGGTTTCTTTATTATTTCCCATAGCAGATAATAGCACCTGGCTGATATGCAGACAAAGAATTTGAGGATGTGTTTTGCTTTGTGTTAAAGAGTTCATATATTCATCACAACAATATTCTCTTATAAGCTCCTATTTCTTTTTTTTTAATACTTTTGAGAGAGTGCAAGCAGGGGAGGGGCAGAGAGAGAGGGACAGAGGATCTGAAACAGGCTCTGTGCTGACAGGCTGACAGCAGCGAGCCCGATGTGGGGCTCGAACTCATGAACCGTGAGATCATGAGCTGAGCCAAAGATGGAGGCTCAACCAACTGAGCCACCCAGGTGCCCCTAAGCTCCTATTTCTTAAATACAAAACAAGGAGAGCACAGATGGTGGTACCACCACTCAAGTAAGATGCATAGGAGATCCTGTAAGGAGGAGGCTGCCCCCAAGCAGGCATGGGAGTATATGCTTTTGCCACTTTTGGCTACCCAGGCACCAACCCCACTTAAGCCTCCCTTTGGGAGAGCAGCCCCTTCCCTTGAGTGCAGTTGCGGCAGGAGCTGCCCCTCACCTCCTATATGTGCGAAGGGGTTGAGGGCCAACACCTCCCTGCCTCAGGAAGCACCTGATTCAACCTCAGCCACTCAGGCACCCTTCCCTGGGAGGTGAATTTGAAGGGTTACAATGAGGTACACCAGCCTGTTTTTGCTGCAGAATTTTTACTTCAGTTCTGCGTTCCCAGTCCTCCAGAGTTTCTGTTCTTGCTGCTTTTCTGCCTGATCCTCCAGATCTCTACTGATGCAGTAGCCCCAGAGCTCTCTAAATAATCAGGAAATTCCCTTTCGGCTCAAAATAGACAGTCACTTTTGACGCTTGCAGCCATGAGCCCTGACTGATACTATTATAGTTACCAGATGTGAATCTTGCTTGTAGTGTTATTTGGCTCCTCAAGTTCCTTATTCTATGTGTGGTGAGAATTGAACTTGGGAGAGTTCTCTCTGGCACCGGGCGAGTGACCTACTTACTCCGTTGAGGTCCATTGGATCTGACAACAAGGAAACAAGCACAAGGGGTCACAGATACAGCACCAGGGACACAGCACTGCAGGAAGTGCTCAAATGAAAGGCAGACTCCACTCAACCTAATGGATAGAATGACCTGCTGTTATCCTCTCTGTAGGATACCATAGACACATAGATGACTTTCAAACTTAAGAATCACTTTGGAAGCTTACTTTAAAAATGTGGTGTCTCTGGGCACCCAGTGGCTCAGTGGGTTAAGCGTCCAACTCTTGGTTTCTGTTCAGGTCATGATCTCAGGGTTCATGAGATTGAAAACTGTCAGTGCAGAGCCTGCTTGGGATTCTCTCTCTCTCCTCCTCTCTTTGCCCCTTCCCCACTTATTCTCTCTCTCTTTCAAAATAAATGAAAACTTTAAAAAATTTTAATAAACAATTTTAAAATGTGGTGTCCGAATCATCCTTTCAGAAATGCTAATGTAAGTGGTATGATTTGCATCCTACTTGAAAGAATCTTCCTTTCTCACTTCCCAAGTTCCCTAAAATTTCTATTAGATTTTTTTTTTTTGCGTGGGGGGGGGGGAGAGGAAAATAGATATTGTCTATAAAAGGACTCTATTACCTAAGAAATGTGACAAATCAACATACAGTAGTGTTATATCCAAACTATACTTAGCCTGCTGGCAATTATTTATGTAAGCTTAGAGAAAGGAAATAAAACAAATGGATAGAAAAACTATACACAGTGCAAGCATTCTTTCTGCACTCTATAGGAGAGGACACATGCTCTTGGTCAGCCTCAGCATCACTGTGCCTTTCTCTGTAACCATCTTACCAAGTTGTAGGTGACTCTAGTATCTGAAGATGTGTACCTTTCTAGGAACATGGCCCCCAAACATGAATCAATTGCTGTAATAGGTATTCAGTCAAACAAGCAATTATCTGTTCTGAGCTGGCAGAAAAAAATTCCACAATGGATTTATTAAGAGACCTCTTTAAGAATCTTCCAGGGTAATTTTGCTAACGATGATTTTCAACTACATGCTAACCTCAGAACTTGATCTCCTAGTAAGAGGACTCTGCTCTTAGCAAATTCAGTCTTGAGAGAGGCTATCCAGTGTAACGTAAGGGTTAAATGTTTTCACTTACAGCCACATTGAGTTCAAGTTATCCCTCTGGCATTTATTAACTGAGCAACTTTGGACAAGTGCCTTACTCCTCCATTCTCAGCTTCCTCATCTATGAAATAACAGTCCCTCCCTCATAAGGAGGGACTCCAGGTTACACAGTGTCAAAACCACATGCAAATCTAATTACTAAGAAGGATAGGATCCCTTCCCCACCTTCCTCCATTTCCCAGAGTCCTGCCATATTTCCTAATATTTCCACTAATACCTCCACATTCAAATTCAAGCAAAGTGAAAACAAGGCAAATGCTGGAAAAACATCTGTCTTGCTTTCTCTTTGGCAACCACTGTGTCTGTAAGCAAGGTTCCTCACATGGGCTGAAAAATCCAGAAAGTCTTTTAGTTACAAAATTATCATAGCAGGAACTGTGACTTGGGTTAAAACTGGGTGCCTTCCCTGACCACCAGCCTAGGTTGGGACCCCCCCATCATATGCTCTCAAGGCATCCTATAATTCTCCGTGGTGATATTCATCACCATGTCATTTAAATAGTGTCTGTCACCCCTCTGTCTCTGCCATCATTCAGCCCCAATGCCTTCGAATGTAAACTTCAAGAGGACTTTTCCAGTCCTATGCCATCAATGCTTAACACGGTGTCTTGAGTAATGCAGGCACTCAATAAATATTTACTGAATGAATGAATGTGTGAATGACAATCCTACACATGTATGGGTTTTAGATATTTTCTATTTTTAAAGTAGAGGCTGAGTAGAGAATGGGACCGATACTCATTTCGATATTGTCAGTTTTAAAGCCAGCCATATGCTTCACCATACTAAGTGTTCACTCAATTCATCTGAATTCAACAAACACTTCTTGAGCACTACCATGTGCTACAGGGATCGGGATACAGAGAAACTCGACGAGTTCGTCCTCCTCCACGTCCTCTTTTCCTGTCAAACACACAGGAGGGGGAACTTCATATTGTTCTTTCATAAAATGAGCATTTGTTGAGCAATTGCTGTGTGTTGTAAATATCCCTAGCTCCATATTTCTTACTTGTGCCTGCTTTTAATGGTATAGACAGGGATGTGTAGTCTCTTGCCTGTGAACAATTATTCACTTGCTGCATGGGGGTAAATGGGTCCTTCTGGGTCTGTCACCTGGGTCTGGGACAATGATATGTCATTTTGTACAGACCAGACAACATTATAATTAAAACCCTCAAAATCTCTTGTGTTTCTTACTCTCCTAAGTTCTTTGCAAGTTTAATGGCTCTCTCGGGGAGCTCTCTTCAAGTATTAGTGATCTGATCATTTCCACCTGTGGCTCTACTATCTCAACATTCAGCTTGCAGGGTTGCGATGACAGGGGAACAGAGACAATGAATAACTCACATTGAACTTCTATTCTTTGACCCAGACAGACATCATATCTAGATCTCATTGATCAGGAGTCACATGTCCTTAATTTTGTAATGGATCCAGAAAGGAGAGGGGAACTGGATATGGTTAAGCACCACCAGTCTTTATAACATTGTTGTATTTTATTCTTATCAGAAGCAATCCCTATCAGTGGAGTAAATTGTGAGATAATTGTAAACTACTAAAGCTAGACTAGATATTAAAAAATATCTTCCTTTCCCTATCTTATAATAATGTAAACTAAGGCTAAAAGATCATCCAAGCTTTCGGAACTAGATAGAGGTATGATGAACTAGAAACTAGGTGGCCAGAATCCTTATCCGGTATATTCCTCCCACTGCATAATGATCTTCTCACAACACTGTCTGCATGGTACTCTATGTGTCCTCCCCATCAGTAGAAAGCAGAATCGGATAAAAACAGAGCATTTGTGGTTCATCCAGAGCCAAGTGTCTCATGTCAGTTGATTAAATACAGTAGAGCCTTCTGTCTAATTTCAGCAGAAATTCCAGTTCCTTAGACTTTCCATTTTCAATGCAGTATGTTATTTTCAAGGAGAAATTCAGTAGCAGGAACTGAATTTGTTGAACCCTGAGGCCTGGATTTTAAATTTTATTAAGTATGTATGTTGCCCTCCCACATCAAGCACAGATAGTTAACTTCTGGTTTGGAAAATCTGCTGGCATTTATTGGGCATATATGAACTGGATTGTGTCCTGTAGCACAGTGAGCTTGATTTACAGCTCATTCTTCTCTACGTATCATTTTTACTGGGGTTGGAAATAGATTTAAAATTTGGTAGTTTAATTTCCCATAATAGCTGAAGACACAGTTGGCAGAGGAGAATTTTTTAAAGAGAATATATTTAGAATTACCTGAGTGAGGGTTCAGTTCATAGGAGGACAAAATATACAGAATTGTCTGTCTTTTGTCTTTCCCCATAGTCTCTTCTTTCCACATACCTATACCAAACATGCTTCTCTACCCAAAAGCCCCTGCACCCTGACACCAGAGGTGACAGAGAAGATGGTGGTGACTAACCTGTTCTTGGTTGGAGGTGGGAACTCGTGATCCCTTAGACTTGACATCAACCAAACCCCAGAGCTCTCTGTTACACATGTATGCACTCTGATGTACCTCCAAAACCCTTTCAGCCAGAAACACATCCTCAGGCCATTTCAAGTCCCAGACAACAACCATTTCTGGACCTTTCCTAGGAAACATTCTTCTGTCCTCAAGAGCACCTTCAGTATAGCCTCTCCCATGCAGCCTGCAGCCTGAATAGTTCTGACATCACTCCATTTTCTGTAAGTCACTCCCATATTAGCAAAAAAAGAAAAAAAATGTTTAAAATAGAATGAGGTCTCAGTTTCTTCTTCCTTTTCAAATTCTGCTCCTTTAGCCCAACGCCCTCCAGCTGTGCAGGGAGATCAGTGACTTTTTCAGATTCAAGGCCAACATCAGTCTGAAAATTGGCTGGCAGACAGTGCCAAGAGACCAGGCAATTGGCTAGTTTCCTTTGATGACTGTATACTTTACCCTCTCCTCTGTAAACCAATGAGCTTTTGAGTTGGACTGACTCTCCCCAGTCCAAGCCAATGCCCAAAGTGCGCATTCTAGCATGTGATTCTACAGGCTTTTGCTTAGCAATAGGACAGCTAATGATAGACTTTTATCACAATGTTGTGTGAATTAACTGGGAGTAGAGCAGGTAAGGTTTGTCAGCATAACTAGATAATTTTCAAAAGAATGTCTCTTCATGTAGCCCCATAGGAGCACAGCATTTGTCTGAGAGAGATTATATTTATCCTTGATCCTGACCATACCAAAGACCTTGGTCAAGTCATTGAACTTCCTAGGTTATACGTTATACCCCTCTGAGCTACAGAGTGGAAATCCTAATACACTTGTTTTTCTTTCTCATATGATATGTGAGGGTAAAAGTGAGACTTAGTTATGAAATGCTTTGAATAATTATAAAATAAGGTATAATAATGACAAGCTCATTCAGGTTTGTGGGAATATTAAACAGTACAACAAATGGAAACTTAGAGTATTGCTGCATTACTTAGGATTATATCTGGCTAGCTGTGACCGAAAACCTAAAACAATAGGGGCTTATACAAGAAATAAATTCATATTTTTCCAATAAAGTCTCAAGGAATAAAGTTTATTGCTAGTAAAGTGGCTCCAGAAGGGTACCCAGGCTCTGGTTGGTTCTGATATCCCTGCAATGGAGCCCTTGTGCTCACAATGCAAAATCATTCCTAGATCTCTAGTCATCACATCTATAGTTCTGATGCCAGTAAAGAGGAAACGAACAATGCAAAAGAAAGGACAAATAGTATATGCCAGCTATCTTTTAAGGTAATATGCTGAAAGCTGCCATACAACATTTCCACTTACATATTATTGGCCAAATTTTAGTTACATCATCCTATTAGCAAGGGAGGGTGGGAAATGTCTCTTTAGATGTCCACGTGTCCAATCAAAAATCAAGAAGAAAGAGTTTTGGGGTTGGAAACTATCAGTTTATGCATCACCTAATAAAATTAAACATGCACATACCTTATGACCCAGAAAGTCCATATTTAGGTATATGCCTGGGAGAAACTCCTTCACACGGCTAGACAGAAAACCGTATAGGGATTTCCACTGTGGCACTGTTTCAAATAGTCAAACAGCCTGTCATACTGAGAATGAATATGTAAACTGTGGTTCATTCTTAATATGGAACAATGTACATCAATACACATGATTTAAAATCATTAATTTTAGGGGCGGCTGGCTGGCTCAGTTGGAAGAGCAAGCAACTCTTGATCCTGGGCTCGTGAGCTGGAGTCTCACGTTGGGTGCAGAGATTGCTTAAGATAAACAAACAAACAAACAAACTTAAAAAAATCATTAATCTTATTTACTTATATCAACCCAGATATAACTCAAACAACTTTGATGGGGAAACTGCAAATTACAGAAATCTGTATGAAGTATGATACCACTTATGCAAATCTTAAAAATACATGGAGCAAATATCTTTGAAAGTTAGCAATGAAGGAAGCAGTGTAAGACAAAGAAAGTTAGAAAACTTCAAAATGACGCCATGATGCCACTGAGGAAGTAAGAAGACATACAGTTTATGTCATGATTTTCCCAACATTTGCCTCCATTTTCCTAAAATGGATTCTGATCCTCAGTTCAAAACATATCATTGAAACCATGACCAAGGACTTATTCTCTGCTTTCATAAAAGTTAAATCTTTTAAAGTCTTTAAAATCTTCTTTACTCCCAGAGAAGAATAACATTCTTTTTTTTTTTAATTTTCTTAATGTTTATTTTTGAGAGGGAGAGAGGCAGAGTGCAAGTGGGGGAGAGGCATAGAGAGGAGACACAGAATATGATGCAGGCTTCAGGCTCTGAGTTGTCAGCACAAAGCCCAACGTGGGGCTCGAACCCACGAACCTTGAGATCATGACCTGAGCCGAAGTTGGATGCTTAACGAACTAAGCCACCCAGGTGCCCCAAGAAGAATAGCATTCTAGCTCAACCTGAGACCACACATATATACCTTGTAGGCAGGGATTTTTGCCCTAATCAGTTTTATATTCTCAGGAGATGCATAGTTCAGTAAATCTTGGTAAAATGGATGAATAAATGAGTGAATCTCAGTCAACCGTTATTTGTCAATATGTTTCAGTGCTAGTTCCCTGTATCCATATTTTCTAGAAAGATCTTTCCTTCAGTACTTGCCAGTTATCAGAGCAGATACTCCTTACCTGAAATTACTTCATGGTGGCTGTGTCATTCCCTAGTATGCTCAACTCCATGAATGATGGCATGATCTCCAGTTCTTTCAGACTGACTTTTTTTGACAACTACTCAGAAGAATTCTGTCAAAAAGAATCAAGATATAGCCCAGAGAGGGGTCATAAAAAAGATAGATGAAGAAATACTATGTATTGTTTATGGGTAAAAATATATTTATAGAAAATGGTTAAAATATGTCTGGAAATGGTACCAACTTCAAAAGAGTACCTCAGGATAGAAGGACAGGGGGAAAGGATGGGAGAATTGGTCTTTAACCGCATTCCATAATATCTTATTTAAAGACAAAGCTGTGAAGCAAAATGACAAATCGTAAACTTCCAGTAAATCTGAGCTGTGGGTTTTTTGATATCTGTTTTGTTATTTTCATCATGTTTGAAACATTTCATATTTCTGAACAAAATATTTAGTTGCAGAATGTTAGGAAAAATGTGGTACAGTCTTATTGATGGTAGTTGCTGTTTCTTATCGCATAACTTTTGCAACTGTAAGATAGGTAACAGATGAATGTATAGAATGGACGGTAAAGATCCACCCAAATGAGTGGTGCACATTTGCTGAATTGAAAAAGTCATCTGGAAGGAATTTGGGGAGAAATTCCATTTTCTGGAAGTTTCCCTGAACAGAGGAGACAAACATTAGCAGAATCCAGTGCCTCCCCTCCCCCAACCTCCATTTTTGTCCTTTACTACTTCAATCTCTATGCTTGGTGACACAGATTGTCTTTCAAGCTACAGTCATTCCAAATATGTTTTCACCTGAGGACTTTAAACCTTCTGTTCCTCTTGCCTAATATACCTTTCCCATACAGTCCCCTCAACATTCAGGGCTCTGTGTAAAAGACACCTTGCCAGGAGGCCACCTAGGATTGCCCTAGCTAAAGTTGATTCCTCAACTCCTACTCCAGCAGTACCTATTCCATTATTATGCTTTAAAAATTTCCTTCATATTGGTTGTCACCATCCGAAATTATTCTAATGATTTCGTTTCTATGTATTTGTCTTTCCCCACAAAGTGTAAGCCCTATAGGAGAAGGTACTTAATTCGTTTTGTTTACTGCTGTATCTCCAGGATCTAAAACCATGCTGGGCACTAGTTGTTGAGTGAATGATACATGTCAGAAGATGTTATAACCTCTAAAAGCCAGGGAGGAAAGGTGAAAGTTTTTTTTTTCCCAATTAGAGGAATTAATAGCCTAGAAGGCCTTAATCTCAAGAAAGTGTAGTTTTTGTTATTGATTTTTATTTTCATCAACTATTTTAGAGCAGTTTTAGATTTACAGAAAACTTACATAGAATTCCCATATCCCCTTACAGAGAGGTCCCATATACTCCTTTCCCCACCACACACACATCTTGCGTTAATTTGGCATGTTTGTTGTAATTGATGAACCAATACTGATACAGTATTATTAACAGAAGTTCATAGTTTACATTAGGGTAAGTCTTGATGTTGCATATTCTATTGGTTTAGACAAATTCATAACATCATGAATCCACCGTGATAGCATATAGAGCATAGCTTTGCCGCCCTAAAAATGCTTTGTGCTCCCCCTATTCATTTCTCCTACACTTCCCTTAAACACTCCCCCCCAACCACTGATCTTTTTACTCTCTCCATAGTTTTGCGTTTTCCAGAATGTCATACAGTTGGAATCATATAGTATGTAACCTTTTTAGACTCGTTTCTTTCATTTAGCATGCATTAAAAATTTATCCGCATATTTTCCTCTCTTGATCACTCATTTGTGTTTATCACTATTGCAAAGTGTTAACATTTAAATGTAAAATATGTATTTATTTTACCACAATGAGTCATAATCCATCATATATATCTACCATAGTTTGTTTATCCATTCCCCTACTGAAGGACATTCCAATTGATTGCTTCCAATTTCTGGCAAAAATGAGTAAAGTTGCTATAAACATTTCATGTGTAAGTTTTTGTGTGGATATAAGCTTACAACTCATTTTGGTAAATACCTAGGGATATGATTTCTAGATCGTATGGCAAGCCCAAGTTTTTGACAGAAACTGCCAAACTGTCTATGAATGAATGACTCTACCATTTTGCATTCCCACTGACAACAAATGAGAGTTCCTGTTTCTCCACATCTTCACCAGCATTTGGTGTCATCAGTGTTTTGGCTTTTAGCCATTCTCACAGGCACGTAGTGGAATGCCATTTTTGTTTTAATTTAAGTTTCCTAATGACATACAATGTTGAGCGCCTTTCATATGTTTATTTTTTTTATCTCTCTACCTCCTTCCATGAGGCGCTTACACAGATCTTTTACCCATGTTTTGGAAATTGAATTGTTTCTTTTACTTGCTGAGTGGTAGGAGTTCTTTGTTTTCGATGTAAGTCCTTTATCGGATATGTGTTTTGCAAATATCTTCTCCCAGTTCGTGGACTTCTACCTTAAGACTGCACTAGTTTTTATAGAGTCAGTTTCTCAATAATTTATCTGATACGTTCCTAATGTCCTCTGAGAGTCCAAGCATGCCTGCCTATGTGATTGCTTACAATGCCTGATTTCTGTCCCCCTCCACCGATTTTGCCTCCTGGCACTCACATTAGGAGGATGGGTGGGAGAACAAAACTGGATATTATAACAGTTCCAGTGAATACATCATATGAAAGACACTGTTTTAAAATTGCCTATTAGTTAACAGAGGGCTTTGTACACATCTCTATTCCAGAGGATGGGGCAGAGACCATATCTATAAACAAGGTGCAGCTTATTAATGTTATCTCCTTTGCATTATATTAACATCTTCTGATTTCATTGCCAGAGATTCTTCCCTTTGGCAATCCTGTGCTGCCCCTTCCCATCCTTCAGAAAGGGGGGAATTCAGGAGACAATACAGTAACAGTGAATTTTCACTGGGAGAACACAAGTTAAACTTAAAACTAGTTCATCAAGAAAATTCACTGATAATTATTGTGAAAGAGAACTTTTCTGCTTATTTCAACTGGGGATTATTTTGTTTTATGTTATGTTATGTTATGTTATGTTATGTTATGTTATGATGCTATGTTATGTTATATTTTTGTTTTACAGAAAGCACATGAGCTGGGAAGAGGGACAAAAGGAGAGAGACAGAGAGAGAGAGAGAGAGAGAGAGAGAGAGAGAGAGAAAGAGAGTGAGAGAGAGTGTCTTAAGCAAGCTCCATGCTCAGCCCACGGTGGGGCTTGATCCCATGATCCCACAACCCTGGGATCACAACCTGAGCTGAAACCAAGAGCTGGACGTTCAACCAACTGAGCCAACCAGGCGCCCCAACTGGCGGTTATTTAGGTACATAATAATGATTTATTGACACAAAGACTTGTATATCAAGAAACTGCTTTCTTTTAAAGTTTTAGCTTTAACCATCCTCTGACTAAATCCTAAATTAAAAACTTTCCACTGATTACTAGCTTGTTGCTAAACTTCATCTTCCAAATGACACGGGACTATGTTCTTGGTCTTGGGTGTAGAATTTCTCCCAATAGACTCCTATATGTACAAAAAGCATTCATGCAATCTGAGGGATTCTATAACAGATCCCCAAAGAGGATCTCTTTCCCTTATGCTTTTTTTCCCCCTGATTTCAGGCACAGTAAACTAGAGTTTACAAAGGAAATTCCTTTCCTATGCAAAAATCTGAAACAGCAGCTTTTTATCATTTAATAACTTAGCATTAGTTATTTTCAAAGGGGAAGAAGATAGGTGTTATTTTGAAAAGGGAAAGAAGCCAGTGAAAAAATTATAAACATTGTTTAGTTTCAAGTTTTTGAGGGAGCGGTATCCACAGGAACCAAAGTCATCTGAACGTCCAAAATGGGTACCTTTCTCTGATGGAGTAGACACCTTCCAGGGCTCACTTAGAGAATTTTCAGAATAGCCTCCAAACAAAACCTATTTTCTCCACTGACTTGCCTCTGTGCCTGAAATCCCTACCAGTTCTGTTCTTCCGGTGGGGTCTGCATTCCTTACAAGAAACCTCCTACTCCCTGCTGCCCACAAAGCAGCAAAGTTGACAATGTACAAACACATGATAATATTTGGGCAAATAATATATCAGATTGTCATCATTCATTCTTTTGGTTACTGAGTAGTATTCCAATTGTGTATGTCCCACAGTTTTGTTTGTCCATTCATCAACAGATGGCTATTTGGGTTTTTTCTACTTTGGGACTATTATGAATAAAGTTGCTATGAACGTTCATACACAAGTCTGTGTATGCATGTATGCTTTCATTTCCCTTAGATAAATGGTTAGACGTGAGATTGCTGGATCGTAAGGAATCTGAATTTTTTTTTTCAAATTCCCCAGTTCTGACTCCTGTTTGCCTTCATTTGGGGCCTTTGTACCTCTTTTGATCTCAGTTAGTTGGGTCCTTCTTGTTTGTCATCTGCCCAGCAGACCTATTTTTACCTTCGTTTTTCATTAATGCATGGACTTGGGTTTACCTACTTTGTTCAGACTGAAGGTTTTATGCTCTGACACTTATTACAAACCAGCCTAAGCCAATTTGGTCACATCTCTTTTGACCTTTTGGTATATAATTATAGCCACACATACAGTTTCAGTTTCTTCAGTAAGAGCAAGTTCCCAACCAAAGTCTCCCAAACATGCTGCCATTTGCTAAATAAATTTTTGCTAACAAGCAGACACAAAACAGTAGGCACAGCCTGTGCTGTAAAGTCAATTAAGACCTAGTTCCCTGTCCCCTTAAGTATGCCTACCACACTGTGCAGAAGAGACTAAATGGAGGTAGATGGGTCAATATTCTAGAAGCAGGATTTTGTGGCCCTGATAACCTACATTAGTACTAATAGTAAGGTACAGTGTAGAGCTGCAGGCACCAATCTTCAGAGTTCTGGCTACAGAGGGCCTGCTAGATTCTTAGATTTGTGAAGGATGGAGATTGTCTCTAAACTATTCTATCCATTCCACATACCAAGAATATTATTCATTTCACCAGTGAAAGCTTACATGGTGCTAATTAATGGACCACAAATTTCACCAATGAAAATTCATTTCTAGCTTTCACACTACCACCTGGTGCTAATCAAAAACAAATATAACTGAAGCACTTGTAGTATACACATTTCATAATCTGGACATTCTTATATCACCTGGTTACCTTTGAAAATTGAATTTCTGATTAGGACAGTGTACAGCATGTGACCTAAACTAAGCAATACCTACATATATCACATATGTCACTTGATATCTGCAGAAGTATTTTAAAGTAAATTATAAACATCATGACAACTCTTGGAGCACCTGGGTGGCTCAATCAATTAAGCATCTGGCTCTTGATTTTGGCTCAGGTCTTGATCTCACTGTTCATTCATGAGTTTGAGCTCCACATCAAGCTCTGTGCGGATAGTGCAGAGCCTGCTTGGGGTTCTCTCTCTCTCTCTCTCTCTCTCTCTCTCTCTCTCTGTCTTTCTCTCTTTCTGCCTCTTCAGCATGTATGCTCTCTCTTTCCCTCTACTCCTTCAAAATAAATTTTAAAAATTTAAAATAAATAAATAACATAACATAACATAACAACATAACACATAACAACTCTCAAATGCTGCCTTGGAAATAACATTTATTGAGCACCCACTATATGCTAGGCAGTCTGCTAGGTGTCTTATAATTCCATTCATATTCCTCATCTAGAGAATTATAATAACTCAATGAAATAGGTAATGTTGTGAATTTCTGTTTTACAAAGAAGAACTCTAATTTACTCCAAACAATTTGAAGCAATAAAGCTGTAGTTCAAATCTAAGTCTATCTACCTGCAAAGCAATGCTTCAGTCATTGTACAGCTTAAGAGGTATAAACACATTTTTTAGTATCTACTCAAAGATGTAACTAAGTCACTGTGTATTAATCTTTCTTATACTTTTTGGTTAATACATCTGGAAATCTTGGAGAATCTGTTGACAGCACTTTATCCCCATCAAAATAAACATACATGCCCAAGTTTGTCAATAACATCAGGAAGTTTGTGAAAACTTCCCTATGCCCAGCATGAATCTCAGATTAAGAATCCCTACAACAAGGAATGTTAAATAGTTCTCTACTTTAGATTGTAATATATACTGTTTGCTCTAGTTTTCATGTTTGTACTTCTGAAAGTGCTATTTGTTTCTAAGTTAGAGAAGCTATCCACCCTTTTTCTAATGGGGCTTCCTATTTCTTCATTTTAAATGGCACCTGGATATAGGAAGTTAATCAGCAACAGAATCCCCTTCTTGGTGACTATACCTTTAATCCTTCTTGGTGACCACACCTGGTAACTATACTTGAAAGATATAGTTTTCTCTGTATTTATACCTCAGAAACTATACGTAATGACTCTGCCCAAAGCCACTGTAGAAATAGGGTCCCTAAGCCAAAGGTCACATCCCTGACTATTCAGGAGTCCAAATGTCCAACAGGTCACTTCAGAAAACTGGCCACAAGGTAGCCTCCCTTCTGTCATTTGAGCATAAGAACAAACCTGTATTTTTCTGTCTCCTTCCAGATTCTTCAATGCCTTTGACATTGTATGAACTTTCCTAAGCTAGGCATGCTGCCAGGGCTCTGTGTCATGTGACTGAGGGCCTTCTCTAAAGAGAATGCATGAACCACTCATTAGCATAATTTAAACATTAATTATGAAAACAGTCCCCCAAATGCCATGAAAACAAATAAACCACTGAGCCACTACTGAGCAAACTACCTTACTGCTGAGGCTCAGACAAACAATAGAATGATTAGCAAAAACACATTACTAGACTCAGTTATATTTCACACAGTATTTGACAATACGTAGGGCCCACCTCTGATTCCCCATAAATAAGATATACAATTTAATGGTTCTCTTTTATCTTACACATCATAGTGAATCTGTGAGAACATCACTTAACCTCTTCAATCCATCTTTCAACTGCTGTTTGCTTACAGATAAGAATGAACACAAATGTAACTGTTTTTATTTTATTCTATGAATATGTACTTTTATGTTGTCTCTGATAAAGTGAAAAATACATATCGATATATAGAAAAATTGCTTTGCCATATATAAACAATGATTTTAAAGATTACTGAAATACAACCAACTACAGAATTCAGCATTTTTGGTAAATGTTGAATCCATTTCAAGGTATTTTATTATTTGGGATTACTAGAAGGACATCATCACAGCCTAGTTTTTCCAATAATTTAATTTCAAGGCATGTAGAGATTATAGCATGAAAATGAAGGTATAATGCAAACAGCACACCTGAGTTTTATACTAGGTATAAATTAATGAAAAGTAATCTAGTGTTATAATTATTCTCTGCTAACAAAAGAACTTCCTTTTTAATCATTCGATACTGATTCTTAAAAGAAGCCAATAGCTATAAAGTGGTGATCAAATATGTTTTGGCAAAACTAGATACAGTAAGCACTTTGAGAAGCTAAATTCTTCAAGAAACAATCGTTTTTCTTTTTATCTAAATTTTCAAAGCATTTTGATCTTAGTTTTTATCTCATTTACAAAATTTAAGAGTCCATAGTTTAATCAACTTCTCGCATACTTGAAATGGGGGCAATAATAGTAACTACTATTGTTGTAATGCATGTTAATATCCTGGCATGGAAGATTTCCAGGTTCTGCTCCAACCTGGAAACAGCCCAGAACTTGTCACTCCTGTCCTTATAACAAGAAAAAGCTGAACAAACTAAATATCAGCAACTCTTGGGGGCCCATTAGATAACTTAGGCCACAAGGCAAACCAATATCCACAGTCTGGAAACATAGGCACATCTAGGGAGATACAGCCAAGATCTGCTTGTCTAAAACAGAAGCAGCTGGAGCCATACACTGGGAAGAGTACTTAAATGATTATTTTGATGAATTGTGGAGGATGAATTTGGATTAATGTAACAGTGAGAAACTTTTGGGACTTCAGTCTTAGGATGGGTCCCACACTCTCATGATTTTTACCCCCATCAATTTCACTAGGTTCTCATGGTGAAGATCAAAGAAGTTCCCCCTAGTTCATCGCTCTGCCTTTAGCAGAGATCGGGGAAGAGTAATTTTAGTGTAATAATCCCAGAGCCTTCTCGGTAACAAAGGCCTACTCTCCAGGAGAGAAGACTTTGCCAGGACATTTCTCCAACACCAGCCCCCCAATATGCTTCCTGTCTCACTTAAGTAAAAACAAAATCCATAGGGTCAAGGCTAGGGAAATAGGTTAGGAATGCTATAGCCAGGGAACAAAATGGGGATGGGGAGAAATATTTGTGAAGGTCACAGCCTAGGGACACAGGCTGACTAAAAGACTCAAATTTAATCATACAATATAGACTACTTCCCTTTCCCCATATCTACTCACCCCATCCATAGGGCTCCTGTTGGTATATAATAGTAGTAGATTATAACTAAAGAACTGCAAGATGTGAACTCTAAGGAGGATTATTTAGGGAAGCCTAAACTCAAGAAGAGTGACAAAAACTAGGACCCTGGAGAAATTGAAGCCTCTGGCTCCTGTAACTACAGCAAACATGAATCACAGCTACTACAGCACCTACTCGGCAGATTAGCATAAATCTTCAAGCTAAATTCCTATTTCCCTCAGTTCCTATTACTCAGTACAGCATGTCTAGCTTTCAACAAAAAATTACCAGGCTAGTGGGAATGCAAAATCGACAACCACATTGGAAGACAACTTGGCAAGTTCTTAAAAGGCTAAACATAGGTTTACCATAAAATCAGCAATCACACTCCTGTGTATTTACCCAACTGATCTGAAAACTCTGTCCACACATAAACTTGCATATAAATGCTTATAGAAGCTTTATTCATGATCACCCTAAACTGGAAGCAACCAAAATGTCTTCCAGAAGTAAAGAGATAAACAAACTGTGGTTTATGCATACAATACAATACTACTCCACACACACAAAAATAATTAGCTATCAAACCAGAAACAGCCATGGGATATTTAAAAGCACATTGTAACTGAAAGAAGCCAGTCTAAAGATGCTAAATATTTTATGATCTTCTATAAAATGCAAAACTATAGAGATAATAAACAAATCAGTGTTCACCAAGGTTTCAGGAGAGCTGTGTTAGTTAGTAGGTGAAACAGGGTTTTTGTTGTTGTTGTTGATGTTGTTGTTGTTGTTATTTTGTTGTTGTTGTTGTTTTGGGGGGGGGCAGTCAAACTGATCTGAATGATATTGTGATGGTGGACACATGACATGACATACTTGTCAAAACCAAAGAATTTCATAGCACAAAAATGAACCTTAAGATATAAAAATTAACCAAAAAAATCATTTAGAAGGTTGGAGGTTCCAGGATGGAACGTACAACGCAACATAACAATTTAACTGTGTTACAAATATATGAAATGACCTCACTGAAGGAAATAGGGGGGAAAAGATGCCTACCTCTATAACTATAGAAATAAGTAGAGTCTTCATGACTAAAGGTAACAGAAACTGTATCTAAGCATTGTACTCTAGTTGATTAAATTGCTTCCCATGGAGGTATGGGCTACCAATTCTGCAACGACTACAGATAAGCAACAGGTGGAGGCTAGAAGGACCCATTGTTTAATGGATTAGAATTGGAAACATCAGTATGAATTTATATTTAGGTTAATATAGATACTGACAGTAATACGTAAAAATATTTATAAATATGTGCATATACAGAGGCTAGTATATACATACATATCCTCGCTCTGTCAGCTGAGAGGGGCAAAAACAATACTCAGGTAAGCAATTCACCCAGATCTTGGTTTCTAATTCTCCAACAAAAGGAAGCTGGGATCCTGGAGAAATGGCTGAGTCTAGGACTGAAGCAGGAAATATATAAGATGAGCCTGAAGCATCTGTAGTGCAAGAAAGTAAGAAAGTGTGCAAAAAAGAAAATAATAATAACAGAAATCCACAATAATAAGGGCATGTTAAAGGGACATGGGAGTCAACTAAAAGAGTTCCCAATTGCCAAAGCTGGAACAATTAAAGCAAGAAAATAAATAAAGTAGCATTGGATCATAATCTAATGTATAAAGCAAATATCCACAAATCCATACCAATATAACAAATGATTGAATAAGTAAATAAACTGAGGAAAATAGACAAATAACCCATGTAGAAAAATTCCAAATAATTTATGTAGATATTTCACCCTCAAAGTGGTAGCATAACTCATCATTTATTAAATGAGTGTGGTGAATAGTGACTTCCTTCCAAAGAATACAGTATGGAGGAAGGAAAGAGGGGATTATAACTTTACAGTTAAGAGAACTGATACACACTACCTCAGCCAGAGAGTCAAGGTCAACATCAACAATGATGTCACTTTGATAGTATGTACCCTTGACTTGATATATGACTTTAGCTCTATTGTCTTATTTCCCCAAAGCCCATTACCCCAGTCTAATCATGAGAAAAGCATCAAATAGTAATAGAGAAACACTCTACAGTTGATTATATCTGTCAAGATCATTAAAAACAAGAAGAGTCTAAGAAACTGTCACAGCCAAGAGGAACCTAAGAAGACATGACAATTAAATGTAACATGTTATTCAGAACAGGATCCTGGAACAGAAAAAGAACATTAGGTAAAAACTTAAGGAAACTTGAAAAATGATTAATTTTAGTTAATAATGTGTCAATTTGGTTCATTAATTATGACAAATGTGCCATATTAATGGTACATTATAATGGTACAAATGTATCATTATAATGCATCTATTATTAATTAGTAATAGGTGGAATGGGGTACAGGGTACATGGAGACTCTCTGTATTATCTTCCTAATCTTTCTGTAACCTAAGACTATTTAAAAAAATTTTTTTTTGATTTTAGAAAACTATATGGTGGCATCATCTCCCTGCCTCATGGGACGTACTCAGTAAATGTCAACTATTATTATTTACACAATGAACACTAAGTTGGCAGGGATCTCTGTGGTCAAAGAAAAGTTAGATGATCATTAGAGATTTAAATAGAATGTTGACTATAATTAACCTGAATAAACTGGAATCTAAAAAGAAATGTTAAACCATGCATTGGCCACTACCAGACTCTCATTTTCTTTAAGAGTCAACCATAGAATAAAGTAAGAATCAGAATATGAGGTAGAGGAAAAGCAAACCCTAAGTGATTTTCTTTCTTCCCCTAAAAAGGACAAATGAATAATACTGCCTCCTGTAACAAGGCCCTGTATTGCTTTCAAAGTGATGTCATCCAATCCACTCCAGAAGGCTCAACACACCATCCTGTCAGAGTCGTTTACATTTTCATAGTGAGCTTCTGAAGATCTAAAGATCCTTAAGATATAAGCAGACATCCAATATTACTGTGGCTCAGATAGGCTCTGGAAAAGTATGGGAAAAGATGAGCGATGTGAATAAACATGATGAAATGTTTCATTGGAAAAAAAATGAAGTATGTGCTTAAAAAATGATTCCTATGTCTGGGCATTCATCCCTTTTCTCATTTATCAGATAGATCCTTTTGAGAAATTCTGAGTTGTTGAAGAAATTGTAATTGACAATTCATTTATTATCAGGGCCATGCAGCCTGGGGCTGGGGGGTGGGCAGGAAAGTGTCAAAGTTTTATTTTCCCTTTATTTTACAAATCTAAGAAACTCATTCAAATCCTCATAGCTTAGGGTAAGCCACATAGGCGAATTTTCACCTCTGAATTCATTAATTGCTAATATTTGACTCCAACACTGCTGGTGTCCCTTTGGGCAAATTAACAGACTGGATTTAAAGGCTTAAAGGCCCTGGATTTAAAGGTTTGTTGCACTGTGAATAGAAAAACAAGTGCACAACCTTATTTTCTGCCATTGCCTATCAAGGTCCCTCTTATTTTAAAATTTGGTAGGTTAACTGGGGGCACCTGGGTGCCTCATTCGGTTGGGCGTCTGACTTTGGCTCAGGTCATGATCTCAGGTTCCGTGAGGTTGAGCCTCGCATCAGGCTCTGTGCTGATAGCTCGGAGCTTGGAGCCTGCTTAGGATTCTGTGTCTCCTCTCTCTCTGCCCCTCCCCTGCTCACGCTCTGCCTCTCTCTCTTAGAAATAAATAAACAGAGGAGAGAATAGGTGAACTAGAAGATAAAGTTATGGAAAAAGAGGAAGCTGAGAAAAAGAGAGATAAAAAAATCCAGGAGTATGAGGGGAAAATTAGAGAACTAAGTGATGCACTAAAAAGAAATAATAGGGGCGCCTGGGTGGCTCAGTCAGTTAAGCATCCGACTTCAGCTCAGGTCACGATCTCGCGGTCCGCGAGTTCGAGCCCCGCGTCGGGCTCTGGGCTGATGGCTCAGAGCCTGGAGCTTGCTTCCGATTCTGTGTCTCCCTCTCTCTCTGCCCCTCCCCCGTCCATGCTGTGTCTCTCTCTGTCTCAAAAATAAATAAACGTTAAAAAAAAATTAAAAAAAAAAAAAGGGGCGCCTGGGTGGCGCAGTCGGTTAAGCGTCCGACTTCAGCCAGGTCACGATCTCGCGGTCTGTGAGTTCGAGCCCCGCGTCGGGCTCTGGGCTGATGGCTCGGAGCCTGGAGCCTGTTTACGATTCTGTGTCTCCCTCTCTCTCTGCCCCTCCCCCGTTCATGCTTGGTCTCTCTCTGTCCCAAAAATAAATAAAAAATTAAAAAAAAAAAAGAAATAATATACGCATAATTGGTATCCCAGAGGAGGAAGAGAGAGGGAAAGGTGCTGAAGGGGTACTTGAAGAAATCATAGCTGAGAACTTTCCTGAACTGGGGAAGGAAAAAGGCATTGAAATCCAAGAGGCACAGAGAACTCCCTTCAGACGTAACTTGAATCGATCTTCTGCACGACATATCATAGTGAAACTGGCAAAATACAAGGATAAAGAGAAAATTCTGAAAGCAGCAAGGGGTAAACGTGCCCTCACATATAAAGGGAGACCTATAAGACTCGTGACTGATCTCTCTTTTGAAACTTGGCAGGCCAGAAAGAATTGACACGAGATTTTCAGGGTGCTAGACAGAAAATATATGCAGCCAAGAATCCTTTATCCAGCAAGTCTGTCATTTAGAATAGAAGGAGAGATAAAGGTCTTCCCAAACAAACAAAAACTGAAAGAATTCGTCACCACTAAACCAGCCCTACAAGAGATCCTAAGGGGGACCCTGTGAGACAAAGTCCCAGAGACATCACTACAAGCATAAAACATACAGACATCACAATGACTCTAAACCCGTATCTTTCTATAATAACACTGAATGTAAATGGATTAAATGCGCCAACCAAGAGACATAGGGTATCAGAATGGATAAAAAAACAAGACCAATCTATTTGCTGTCTACAAGAGACTCATTTTAGACCTGAGGACACCTTTAGATTGAGAGTGAGGGGATGGAGAACTATTTATCATGCGACTGGAAGCCAAAAGAAAGCTGGAGTAGCCATACTTATATCAGACAAACTAGACTTTAAACTAAAGGCTGTAACAAGAGATGAAGAAGGACACTATATAATAGTTACAGGGTCTATCCATCAGGAAGAGCTAACAATTATAAATGTCTATGCGCTGAATACCGGAGCCCCCAAATATATAAAACAATTACTCATAAACATAAGCAACCTTATTGAGAAGAATGTGGTAATTGCAGGGGACTTTAACACCCCACTTACAGAAATGGATAGATCATCTAGACACACGGTCAATAAAGAAACAAGGGCCCTGAATGAGACATTGGATCAGATGGACTTGACAGATATATTTAGAACTCTGCATCCCAAAGCAACAGAATATACTTTCTTCTCGAGTGCACATGGAACATTCTCCAAGATAGATCATATACTGGGTCACAAAACAGCCCTTCATAAGTTTACAAGTATTGAAATTATACCATGCTTACTGTCAGACCACAATGCTATGAAGCTTGAAATCAACCACAGAAAAAAGTCTGGAAAACCTCCAAAAGCATGGAGGTTAAAGAACACCCTACTAATGAATGAGTGGGTCAACCAGGCAATTAGAGAAGAAATTAAAAAATATATGGAAACAAACGAAAATGAAAATACAACAATCCAAACGCTTTGGGACGCAGCAAAGGCAGTCCTGAGAGGAAAATACATTGCAATCCAGGCCTATGTCAAGAAACAAGAAAAATCCCAGATACAAAATCTAACAGCACACCTAAAGGAACTAGAAGCAGAACAGCAAAGGCAGCCTAAACCCAGCAGAAGAAGAGAAATAATAAAGATCAGAGCAGAAATAAACAATATAGAATCTAAAAAAACTGTAGAGCAGATCAATGAAACCAAGAGTTGGTTTTTTGAAAAAATAAACAAAATTGACAAACCTCTAGCCAGGCTTCTCAAAAAGAAAAGGGAGATGACCCAAATAGATAAAATCATGAATGAAAATGGAATTATTACAACCAATCCCTCAGAGATACAAACAATTATCAGGGAATACTATGAAAAATTATATGCCAACAAATTGGACAACCTGGAAGAAATGGACAAATTCCTGAACACCCACACTCTTCTAAAACTCAATCAGGAGGAAATAGAAAGCTTGAACAGACCAATAACCAGCGAAGAAATTGAATCGGTTATCAAAAATCTCCCAACAAATAAGAGTTCAGGACCAGATGGCTTCCCAGGGGAGTTCTACCAGACGTTTAAAGCAGAGATAATACCTATCCTTCTCAAGCTATTCCAAGAAATAGAAAGGGAAGGAAAACTTCCAGACTCATTCTATGAAGCCAGTATTACTTTGATTCCTAAACCAGACAGAGACCCAGTAAAAAAAGAGAACTACAGGCCAATATCCCTGATAAATATGGATGCAAAAATTCTCAATAAGATACTAGCAAATCGAATTCAACGGCATATAAAAAGAATTATTCACCATGATCAAGTGGGATTCATTCCTGGGATGCAGGGCTGGTTCAACATTCGCAAATCAATCAACGTGATACATCACATTAACAAAAAAAAAGAGAAGAACCATATGATCCTGTCAATCTATGCAGAAAAGGCCTTCGACAAAATCCAGCACCCTTTCTTAATAAAAACCCTTGAGAAAGTCGGGATAGAAGGAACATACTTAAAGATCATAAAAGCCATTTATGAAAAGCCCACAGCTAACATCATCCTCAACGGGGAAAAACTGAGAGCTTTTTCCCTGAGATCAGGAACACGACAAGGATGCCCACTCTCACCGCTGCTGTTTAACATAGTGCTGGAAGTTCTAGCATCAGCAATCAGACAACAAAAGGAAATCAAAGGCATCAAAATTGGCAAAGATGAAGTCAAGCTTTCGCTTTTTGCAGATGACATGATATTATACATGGAAAATCCGATAGACTCCACCAAAAGTCTGCTAGAACTGATACATGAATTCAGCAAAGTTGCAGGATACAAAATCAATGTACAGAAATCAGTTGCATTCTTATACACTAACAATGAAGCAACAGAAAGACAAATAAAGAAACTGATCCCATTCACAATTGCACCAAGAAGCATAAAATACCTAGGAATAAATCTAACCAAAGATGTAAAGGATCTGTATGCTGAAAACTATAGAAAGCTTATGAAGGAAATTGAAGAAGATTTAAAGAAATGGAAAGACATTCCCTGCTCATGGATTGGAAAAATAAATATTGTCAAAATGTCAATACTACCCAAAGCTATCTACACATTCAATGCAATCCCAATCAAAATGGCACCAGCATTCTTCTCGAAACTAGAACAAGCCATCCTAAAATTCATATGGAACCACAAAAGGCCCCGAATAGCCAAAGGAATTTTGAAGAAGAAGACCAAAGCAGGAGGCATCACAATCCCAGGCTTTAGCCTCTACTACAAAGCTGTCATCATCAAGACAGCATGGTATTGGCACCAAAACAGACACATAGACCAATGGAATAGAATAGAAACCCCAGAACTAGACCCACAAACGTATGGCCAACTCATCTTTGACAAAGCAGGAAAGAACATCCAATGGAAAAAAGACAGCCTCTTTAACAAATGGTGCTGGGAGAACTGGACAGCAACATGCAGAGGTTGAAACTAGACCACTTTCTCACACCAGTCACAAAAATAAACTCAAAATGGATAAAGGACCTAAATGTGAGACAGAAAACCGTCAAAACCTTAGAGGAGAAAGCAGGAAAAGACCTCTCTGACCTCAGCCGTAGCAATCTCTTACTCGACACATCCCCAAAGGCAAGGGAATTCAAAGCAAAAGTGAATTACTGGGACCTTATGAAGATAAAAAGCTTCTGCACAGCCAAGGAAACAACCAACAAAACTAAAAGGCAACCAATGGAATGGGAAAAGATATTCGCAAATGACATATCGGACAAAGGGCTAGTATCCAAAATCTACAAAGAGCTCACCAAACTCCACACCCAAAAAACAAATAACCCAGTGAAGAAATGGGCAGAAAACATGAATAGACACTTCTCTAAAGAAGACATCCGGATGGCCAACAGGCACATGAAAAGATGTTCAGCGTCGCTCCTCATCAGGGAAATACAAATCAAAACCACACTCAGGTATCACCTCACGCCAGTCAGAGTGGCCAAAATGAACAAAGCAGGAGACTATAGATGCTGGCGAGGATGTGGAGAAACGGGAACCCTCTTGCACTGTTGGTGGGAATGCAAATGGGTGCAGCCGCTCTGGAAAGCAGTGTGGAGGTTCCTCAGAAAATTAAAAATAGACCTACCCTATGACCCAGCAATAGCACTGCTAGGAATTTATCCAAGGGATACAGGAGTACTGATGCATAGGGCCACTTGTACCCCAATGTTCATAGCAGCACTCTCAACAATAGCCAAATTATGGAAAGAGCCTAAATGTCCATCAACTGATGAATGGATAAAGAAATTGTGGTTTATATACACAATGGAATATTACATGGCAATGAGAAAAAATGAAATATGGCCTTTTGTAGCAACGTGGATGGAACTGGAGAGTGTGATGCTAAGTGAAATAAGCCATACAGAGAAAGACAGATACCATATGGTCTCACTCTTATGTGGATCCTGAGAAACTTAACAGGAACCCATGGGGGAGGGGAAGGAAAAAAAAAAAAAGAGGTTAGAAAGGGAAAGAGCCAAAGCATAAGAGACTGTTAAAAACTGAGAACAAACTGAGGGTTGATGGGGGGTGGGAGGGAGGAGAGGGTGGGTGATGGGTATTGAGGAGGGCACCTTTTGGGATGAGCACTGGGTGTTGTATGGAAACCAATTTGTCAATAAATTTCAGAAAAAAAAAAAACAATATAATTGATAGACTTCTAGCGAAACTAATCATAAAAAAACTAAGGAAAAGTAAGTACTGATATCTAAAATGATATATGAGTCATAACTACAAATACTACAGACCCTAAAATGATATAATAAAATATTTTATTTTTAAGTTTATTTATTTATTTTGAGAGAGAGAGAGAGAGTGAGTGGGCATAAGTGGGGGAGAGAAGCTGGGGGAGAGGGAGAGAGAATCATAAAGAGGTTCCACACTGTCAGCCCAGAGCCCAGCACGGGTCTTGATCTCATGAACCAAGATCATGACCTGAGAAGAAATCAAGAGTTGGACACTTAACTGACTGAGCCACCCAGGTGACCCAAGAAAATATTTGAAACAATTTTTTTGGCCAATTGTTAACAACTTAGATAAAATAACAAATTTTTTGAAAGGCATGAAGTTCCAAACCTGACTCAAGAAGAAAAAATAACCTGAATAATCCTATAAATTTTAAATACATTGAATTCATAGTTAAAAACCTCCCCACAAAGAATACTCCAAGCCTAGGGGGCTTCACTGGTACATTCTGTCAAACATTTAAGAAATAAATGATAACAAATCTACATAACACACTCCCCACAAATAAAAGAGAACATATTCCATAATATTCAATGAAGCCAGAGAAGACATGATACCAAAACTAGACAAAGCCATTAGAAAAGAAAAGTAAAAATAGGAAGAAAGGAAAAGAAATAAAATACGAAAACAAGACACAGTTATTCCCCATGAATAGTAGCAAATTGAATCTGGCAATATATAAAAATATAATGCATCATAATCCCATGGAGTTTATCTAGCAATACAAGGTAGTTTGAACATTTTAAAAACAAAATTTAATGTACCATATTAACAGACAAAAGAAAAATTACATGATCTCAATAGAGGCAAGAAAAACATTTGACAAAAATCCACATACATTCTTGATAAAAAAAAAAAACTCAGCAAACTAGGAATAATAGGCAAAGACTTGCTCAATTTGTTAAAAAGCATTTTTGGAAAACCCACAGCTAGCATGATACCTAGTGGTAAAAAACCTTGTAATATGAAAACAAGGAAAAGATTCTTCTCAGCACCTTTATTCATGTTATATTGAAGGTCCTTGCCAACAAGGAAGAAAAGATTAAAAAGAAATTAAACTTTCTTTGCAAACAATATGATTACCTATGTAGAATATCTTAGTCAACATCAATTTTATTTATTCATATATATATATATATATATATATGCAAAAAAAATTGGAAATTTATATTTAAAAATACTATTTACAGGGGCACCTGAGTGGCTTAGTTGGTTGAGAAACCGACTTGATTTTGGATCAGGTCATGATCCCAGGGTTGTGGGATTGAGCTCTATGTCAGGCTCCATGCTTAGCATGGAGCCTGCTTAAGATTCTCTCTCTCCCTCTGCCTCTTTCCCCCCCTCTCACATGCATCCTCTCTCTCTCACTCTCTCAAATTAAAAAAATAAATAAGTAAAAAATAAAAAATACTATTTACAGTATTAAAAATGTAAAATACTTAGGAACAAATTTTACAAAAGATGTACACTGAAAACTACAAAATATTGCTGAAAAAATTAATGATGATTAATAAATGTAGAGACATATCATTCTTATAGATCGGAAGACTCACTACTATTAGTAGGTCAATCCTTCCCAAATTGATATATAGATTCAATTCAATTCAATTCAATTCAATTCAAATTCCAGCAAGAACTCTTTTCCATTACAAGTAGAAATGTAAAATGGTACAGCCACTTTGAAAGACAATTTGGCAGTTTCTTATATTATAAAGTATAGACTTAACATATGACCCAATAATTGTACTTCTAGGTACTTACCCAAGTTAACCAAAAACTACATTCACACAAAACTCTGTGGCAGCTTTATGTATAATTGCCAAAAGCTGGAAGTAGGCAACTCAATAATAAGACAAACAATTCAATTAAAATAGGCCAAAAAAAAAAAAAAAAGAATTTGACCAAATAATATATAGGAATGCCAAATAAGCACATGAAAATATACTCAACATCATTAGTCATTAGGGAAATGCAAATTAAAGTCATAATGAGATGCCACTACACACCTAGTAGAAGAGCTAAGATTACAAATACTGCCACTGCTAAGTGTTGGCAGTGAACCTACATTACGTGGCTGGTGGAAATGTAAGATGATTAAGCCACTTAATCAGGAAGTCGCTGGCAGTTTCTTAATAATGCTGCTATAAACATTTGCTACATGTGTTTTCATTTCTCTTGGGTAATTTCATAGGAGTGGAAAGGCCCAGAGGACTTTTCTAAGTGGTGGGTAATGGGCCACAAGGTAGCAATATGAGGAAGGAAGTACTTTCCCAGAATTTCCCAGAGTTAGGAAAGAGCAGAGACCAACAAGGCAAGAAAGTGAAGGGGGATCCCTGCGAAACCAGGAATGATGAGGGAACTGGTGTGGAAAGGCAACAGCTCCAGACTTGGGTAAAATAAAGGGCCCTGTTCCTTAATATAAACGAGGGGGTATGGCCCTGGAAAGGGGCTGAGAGGGGGCATGAGACTCAGTTAATTGGTAAGCCTGCAATTTCTCCCAATCAGTTTTGGGCCAATAAGCAATCTCATAAATGTGATAGATATGTCAGCACCCACAAAAGACATGAGATCTCATCCTCCAGAATATCAGCATGCATGCCACTCAAGAGCCACAAAACTTAATGCGGTTCCAAGAGCTCCAGCTGCCACGGAGAAGGCTTTCTAGGCTGTCAGTCCTAGAGATCCAAAGACACACAGGAACAGTGGGCTGTGTGATAGACTAGCCACATGCAGGAAACAGTAACTTTATTGACTAGAGCATAAAGTGTGTGAAGAGGAAAATAAGATTGGGGAGTAAACTGAGGACAGAATAAGGAAGCTCCTGACCGCTCTCCTTATGGTTCTATTTGTATTGTAGATTTATATATTGATAATTGCATATTCTAGAATTTCACAGTTGGAAGAATAGAGAGGAATCTTTGTTAATAAATATGTAATTACATAATCAAAACATTATACAGTGCAGCATAGCTGTGTCTAATTATTTTTTAGGATACATATTGCTGTTGGCATTCATTATAGGCTGTAAGCACACTAACTAGACTTTACTGTAGGGAATCTGAAAGACCGGCTCTATCTTCTGTATGCATGAGTCCTAAATTACTATCTGCGAATGATTTAGAAGACAGAACTCAGTCCCCTTTGTGTCTTTGCTCATACTGTTTCCTCTGTCAAGAATATCCATTCTCTGTGTCCCTCCATACCACATCCTATGGTTTAGTGGTTAGGAAAGTGGACTTTAGAGTCAGACAGTGTCTGGTCACATAAGAGCTCAGTAAATGTTAGCTGTTTCTATAAATACCCATCCTTCAAGCTCAAATGCCAATCCCTTGATACTCCCCCCTCCTCTCTGCATGCCTCCACTTCTCTCCTTCCCAAGCCATAAGGACTCTTTCCTTCCTGTGAACATACATATCACTTTGCCAATATCTACTTTTTAGCTGGAATTCTGATAATCTATGTACATTATCTCCCTTGTTAGATAGTGAGCTCCTTGAAGGCAGAGTCCATCCATGTTCCACATTCATGTCCCTCATTGTGCCATTGTGCCTGAGGGGACACCTTAGAGTAGGGGTCATAGTAAGTATTTATGGATCATGATGTCACGAAAAGGTATGACTTCGCTTTGAAAGACATTTCCTACTCTGAGTATAAAAGCTGAAATTTGGTAATATATGAAAGTCAATGATCATCATGAAAATGTTTGCAAATGTATCAGGATTCTAATATTTGAAACTAATCTGCCGTCCCCATACTGGGATCATCAAATGGAAACGATATACAAAGAAATCTGCACACCCATGCAGTGTATGATAGCTATACTGATTCTGCCGAGATGAAAAGGAAAAGCCATTTCATTTTGTTTTTGCTGAGGAAACATATGACATTCATCAGTATAATTTTATGAGAGATAATTTTGAGAATCCTACATTCTTAAAGAAAACCCTAGTAATTGTTTTTATTTATTCTAAGTTACCAGAGGAAAAATTTATTACTAATTCCTCAATTATTTCATTATGCAGCACTAATAAACAAAAGTCTTGACATCCCCATTATGTTTAGCAAAATATAATCTAATTTAATAAATAATTTTGACTGAAGTGATTATTTACTTAAAACATAGAATATGCAGAAGGAACCTCAAATCATATTTTCCCGGTGCCATATAATAAAATAATTGTGCAATTAGTAATAAACCGCGTGCAAGAATGACAAATGTTTTATTTAAAACTTGGGGAACAAAAGCACATCACTTGCGCTTTTTCCAAGCGAACAAAATCCTATGGTATATTAATCAAAGGGGCTATTTTATGCCTCTGGCAGCAGTGTTTTAAAGTAAACCCTTAATATCAGATCCCAATCCCCAGTTTCAATTTGCTTTCAATGGAAAGGACATTAGAGTTTATAAAATACTCCTTGATTACTTTTTTGAAGGCCTGAAATCTTGACATGTCCGTGACTTGCTCGCACTGCATCAATATACAGTGGTTGAAAGAGCAATACCCATCGCGAACATTGCCACATTGACTTATAGAATCATGCCCTTGAGAAAAAGCCAGAGAGAAAAAAGGAGCGCCAGGCAGTGACAAAAATGAAATAGAACTGTCATCTGGCAGTTCCTCATAGTCCGTCAAGGAAACTATTAAAGATGTACAAAGAGCCAGAGAGCGCTTGGGTAAAGGTTGTGAAGCCAGCGCTTCAAGGGCAGGTCACTGCCAGCGGCTGGGGACTCCGTGAAAAGCCGGGCCGGGGCCCGCTGAGGGGGCGCTCAGGCAAAGGGATGAAGCGTCCCATCCCAAGGCGTTTGGACAGAAGAATTTAAAATACATTGTAAATTAACTCTTAAGTAGATCCTTTCTCTAGCAGCAGTTATCACGGAGATTATCTTGGGTCTGGCTCAGGAACTACATTTAGAGCCTGCCTCTAATGTAGCCTGCCTCTAACCTGAAGCCAGGTTCAAATATCAGTCCACCCACTGCTGGTTTGCAGCATCTTTGCCAAATTATTCAGCTTCTCTTGGCCTCAGTTTCCCCCTTTCTCACACGTAGGAAGTATGAAATCAGAATCTGTCCTTTACCTTTTTCCTCCTTCGCACCGGCTCTATTCCTTTATCCAATATTCCGCTCATTTCTGTGCCCACACGTTTCTGTGTCCCCACATTTGAGAGCTTCCTAAATCCTAAAGCCATCAGGTCAGATATGCTTTGTTGGCCAACAGTTACTTTGTCTGAAAAAAAGTAAGAGGTCCTCATGACACGAAGAGGATTTCCAGGAAACGTCTCCACCTAACCCCCACCACACACACACACACACACACACACACACACACACACATATTCTGCCCTGAGGTCACGCAGATCAGATTTCTGGGAGGGAAAGTCAATGCTCCTGAGGCCTTTGTTTATCCCTCAAATTATTCTAATAGAATTTCACCTAGGAAAGGAGCAAATGATATCATATTCAGGCATTGAGGAGAGCTATTTGGAGAAGGTGACGCCTTACCTTCTCTTCCTATCACCCAACATAGATCCCTATCACTCAAAAAAGAATTGGGGAAATTACCTAAAACTGGAATACGCTCAGCCATCACACTATGTAAAACATTACTGAAAAATATAGTTTGTCCCTAAATTTCATTATGAATTGGGATTTAAAATAAGTAAGTAAGACATTTGAATATGCAAGGCAATGGAAAGATATAATTTGTAGAAATTAAAAGATCAGATTTAGTCATATGTAGTAATTAAATCCCTAAATGAGTATGAGAATAATGGAAACTCAAATTTTGTTGTATTTTTTGTTATTTAAAAAAATCACATTTTTCTAGTCATTTAAACTCAAAATCTGTGAGAGAGAGAGAGAGAGAGAGAGAGAGAGAGACCACTCTGTTAAACAGGCCTCTCCAGAAGACATTTTCCTTCTGGATGCAATTAAAGTGTTCACATAATCTAAGAAAGGAGGAAACTTTTTAAAGCCCTTTTTTGATTGTGGGGGATGGAGAAGATCTTATCATGATCTCCTTTTCCATTGATGGTCTTATAGTCATTTTAACTCTAACATGCTATTATTTATCCCAAAAAATGCATTTCTTTCCAAATAGAGACTGCCATGTCCAGAATAATGTTTGGCCTTTCTTCCAACATGGTTTTCATCCTTAGATACACTATAGTTTAGGGGGCTGTTTCAAAGGTATTTCTTTCATGATTGTCGTTTCCAAAAAAGTGTACTATAGCTTAGAGTCAGAAGTATATTATAGATTTATAACAGTAATGATTTCTACAGTTTCACTAATCTGTCATGCAGATGGGACATATCATTTTATTCTGGGCCTCCCCCATATTCTTTTGGCAAGACCAAACATACATTATTTCAACCCAAAAGATTTTTTTTTTCTCATAACATTAGAAGGTATGTTGTAGAATTCAATTTACAAACTTGGCAACAGATATAACTACAACAAATAACATAATACCAAAAACATCAGTTACAAAAGCGCACTATAAAATGAGTAATTTCCTGCTGACTGGCAGGTATAGGAAACTGCTACAGAATCTAATTTTGTTGAACAGATCGTCAGGGGGCCATCACCACAATTGTCACTAAATCTAAATACTTTTCCTAGTGACCAAAGCTTGTGCATTTAAGAGAATGGCCTCTTACAAAAGAAACTGATACTGCCCTCTAGAATTTACTTTTAATGAGGAATGAGAGACAACACGTGTACATGGCAATTAATTCACATATCATAGTTTTGTGGGGTTTTTTTTTGGAGACTAGTGCTTTTAAATATGTTCCTTTTTTTTTCCATCCCCCACTTAATGTAACCTACAAACTCTTGTTTCTGCTAAGACAATACAACTTGTTCCTGACTGCTCAATGCGACCATAAAGAGAGCCAGATACATATGAGAAATTAGCAAAACTATAAAGGTCACTGTTCCTTTCAATGATCCCCTAATACTGGAGTTTGTATTTGTTCATAATCTTGCCCAATTCCCCACTATCCTGGAAATCGTGTGTATGTGGTAATGATAATAATGGGGATGAGAAGGAGAAAGAGAAGTAATAAAAGGCTTGCAGGTATTCCACATACCTAATCATATTTAGTACTTATGAAAACTGTATGGCAGAGATACTCTTATTCTCCCCTTTTTACTAACGTGGAGAGTAAGGCATGGCAAGTAACCCATGTGAGGTCCCACTACCGATAAGCAGCAGAATCAGGATTTGAACCGCACACCGACTGCAGAGCCTGGGCTCTTGTTTCCTACGCTACACATTTGGAGACACAAGAAATGCACACACAGGAGGGTTCATAAATATCGAAGCAGAGCTCTCCAGATCCATCCTCGGATAGAAACGTTGGACCGGGACCATATATTCTTATGTTACTGGTATAATGTGGGTAGTTACTGTAAAGGTGATTTATAAAAGGAGAGCACGATGTAAGTTGGCATTATTGCAAGAAAATGTTTAAAGAAGGTGGAATCTTAGAAGAAGCAAAATCTAGGCTGAGATCAGAGTGCAGGAGTGAGAGATCACGCACAGGAAATAATGCAAATATAGGTACATGGGTGCAAGTTGGACATATAAGTCTTTGGTGGAAAAGATAGCTGTTAAACTGCCTCAAATTATCCCAATCTGGATAACATTTTATTTTTACTCCAAATATTACATGGGATATACTTATGTTAAAAACTGATATTTAAATTTATCTGGATAGCTGGTATTTTTATTTGCTAAATCTGACAACCCCGCATAATGCTTAAATTTACCTGATTTTTTTTTGTATTGTCTATCCTCCCCTACCCCCATGCTAGAATATAAGCTCCTTTAAGCAGAAATTTCACTTGTCTTGTTCTCTCACCCTACCCCCACTCAATATGTATAATAGTGCTTGGTACATATAGATGCTCAATAGACATTTGTGAATGAAAGGGAAAAATATTTTTTCGGTAAGCATTTCTTTATTTAATTCCAAAGCTACCATGTCTGAAAGCAGAGGGAGGAAATGAAAGGAAAGGAAAGGAAAGGAAAGGAGAGGAGAGGAGAGGAGAGGAGAGGAGAGGAGAGGGGAGGGGAGGGGAGGAGAGGGGAGGGGAGGGGAGGGGAGGGGAGGGGAGGGGGAAAGAAAAAAAGGGAGGGAGGGAGGAAGAAAGGAAAAGATACTTAAGGCTGGATTGAAGAATGAGGGATGAGGCACAGAAAGGCACTAAGCATGAAGATAGAAACCTAGTAAACAAAAGGAGAAAATGCATAGTCTTTTGGAGGGGATTTGGAGCAGAAGAGCAGAAGGGAGGTGGCGGGAGGAAAATGAGGAGAGAAGCCCTTACCTGGAGGAACAGGAGGGAAGGCGACAGTTATTGACAGAAGCAGGAAAGGGGAGGGGACCAGCGTCCGTTTGTTTTAATAATTTTACTGTAATGGCAATGCAAAATCTTAGAGTTCTGGTTAAGGACTACACTTTTTAAAAGAGAGGGAGAGAGGCCCTCTTAAACTCCTGGGGAACATGATGTAGATGGAAAATGACATGAATAGCAACAGATGTTCTCCTTATAACTCTTTTTTTCCCCCCAAAATACCAAGATGGATTAGAAATGTGCAAAACAAAAGAGTCAAACTAACCCAAATTCTTCTAATTCTCTAATTGCAGAAACAGGGCTGTAACCAATTTTACTTTTTTTTTTCAGTTAAAAAAGAGGGAATAATTTTATCCAGACTAGTATTTCCATCTTTCAGCCTATGAAATATAATATTGTAGAGTTACTCTTAACTAAAAAAGTCAAATTTCAGTTGGGTACACATTTAGGCTGTTTTAAACAATGGTTCTATAGATGTATTTAGAGGTTTCATGACCAAAATTGAATAATGCAGACTTTCCCCAATTCATTAATTTGAAAAGCCAAATTCTTTTAAACTATTCCTCTCATAGTATTTTCTTACATGTTTGGCACCTGCCATTCTTCATTTATAGGAGAACCTAGTGTGAGATGGCATCTGATTTAGCACAAAATGGTACATTACACAATTTTAGCTTTATATGTCAACATTTTATGATGTTCAGTAAATGCCATCATGATTTCCAGATGTTTCACCACCTGAATCAGATTTAAATCATGGTGAAATCTTTGATACAGATGCTTGAGAAATAAAGAGGAACATATATTGTTCAAATATATATCATCTTAGGCCAAGCTCAAAGAATAACTTCTCTCTAGCCAGGTTGCCCGTTTCGAAACGCACTTAAAATATCCTCTACCATGGAAGTGTATCCTACCCTCTCCTGTTTGTGTAAGTGCAGCAACATTTGCCCCCCTTTCCCCTGGGGTCCACCGATGGGATTAGAAATGCTTAATGTCATGAGCACTACTGGTAGACAGAAGTGACAACTCAATTAAATCAAATTACCAAATAACTCTTGGACAACTAGTTCGCGTGAGATAAAGTGCTCCGAAGGTTGCAAGGAGTGATAAATACAACCCCTGCCTTCAGTGAGCTCAGAGCCAAGTTGGCAAAATGACAGGGAAGTATGACCATGTTAACTTATGACAATATTTAATGAAATATCAACTTAAAAGACAGAGGAAAGATATGCATATATGCATTTTGACAATAAGCTGAGGCAGAAAAGAGCCAGCAACTGAAATGGAAAGATAATGTCAGAGAAGTAGAAGAAAAAAAGATGAGAAGTGGAGGAACACATCTCACTCCTGCCTGCCCGTGTGTTAAAGTATTCATTGCCTAATTCCAAGTAGTTGGTTTAAAAATTGAAATGCATGTCTTTGTTTTACTATTGCTTTTGGTCAGTACTACCCGGAACTAGTCTATACACTAAAAATATATAACAAAATAAATTATAAAGGGCGACAAGACCACCTTTGTGTCTTCTTCCTAAATCCAAAAGAGAATCAGAAACACAGTAGGTGTTCAATAAATGTTGACTTTGTTAATTGGTTATCTAAATGGTGAAATATTATTATTGGTCTAGGAATAGAAGTGTGATCCAGGCATGTATATATCACATAGAATTTCCCAAAGCATATTCTATAAGATATTAATTCAGTTACACGTACCACTGGAGACAGGGAGGCAGTTTCTGATTTTAAATATATTGACGAAACATACATACTCATACTCTCTTCTTAGATCTTCATTATACTTGTTACTGTTAAGAGTTTGATTTGTAGTTTTTCCAGTTCCAAAGGGGAAAGTTAAATTGTCATTAAGCTAAGACACCTGAAATTTAAAAGTATACACTAGCTTTGGTACAAATAAAATAGAGAAGGGAAGAATTTCATAAAACTTCAATCTTATTTACGTATAATTATTTGATTACTACATATTTTATGGGTAATACAGTCACTCTTGGCACTCAAGAAACACATG
This sequence comes from Prionailurus viverrinus, assembly GCF_022837055.1. Lineage (NCBI taxonomy): Eukaryota > Metazoa > Chordata > Mammalia > Carnivora > Felidae > Prionailurus > Prionailurus viverrinus. The sequence continues at coordinate 62,419,358 of NC_062566.1, forward strand.
AATCATGGAGATCAGGAAGTCAGTCATTTGTGGCTTTAAACACATTCCATCTTTATCTCCTAAAATACATTTTTGAAATCTATATAATAAAAAAAATTTAAATAGTAAAGGATATGTCAAGGTGGAGCTCTCATGTACTATACACATATGTATACTATACATATATTTGCAACATTCAGCCCATCTTGGCACTCCTGGCTAATTTGGACAATAACAAAGTATCAAATTTACCATTCTAGTACAAGTATATGTGGGCCATACTCAACATCATATAAAGTTCAATAGTGTTCTGCAAACAGGTACAGAACAGTCCTGATCACAGTGGTAAAAAGTCAAGAAGTCACTTCTCCTGCCTTATAAAGTATGTGAAGAGGTCTTTCATTTAAGATCTGCTGTTGTAATTAAGCGTGCTATTTAGATACTTTCAATTATCTTTTTGATTTCTGGAAACTTGATACTTGGTAGTTGACAACTATGCCCAAGCATTAAGACAATTTACAAATTACTAGTTGAAATCTTCAATTGCAAGTAATTGTGGGTGATGGGGCTTGATGCTTCAATGAATGGGATAGAGACTCAGCTTTTGGTTTTCTGTAGTATTTAATTAGCTGGTGAGAGATCCATATATTTTTATTTTTATGTCCCCTGACCCCTCAACCGAGAACTTGTCATTAATTGTTTGGAGCAATCTTTCACGAAGTGTGATTCTTTTGATGTATTGACAAATGAACCATGTCTGTTTTGATTCTGTATTCCCAGTGCCCAGATCAAGGCTAGGTATATACTAGGTGCTTAATAAACAGTTGTATGTAATGATGGATGTTAATTAATCAAAGAACTGCTAAACCAGCAGAAAGACTACCCATCTCTCTCTCTCTCTTTTTAATGTTTTTATTGTTGAGGGAGAGGGAGAGGGAGAGGGAGAGAGAGACAGAGCATGAGCTGGGGAGGGGCAGAGAGAGACACAACACACACAGAATCAGAAGCAGGCTCCAGGCTCTGAGCTGTCAGCACAGAGCCATATGCAGGGCACAAACCCACGAACCATGAGATCGTGACCTGAGCTGAAGTCAGATGTTTAAGCGACTGAGCCACCCAGGTGCCCCTACCCATCTCTTAATATTAGATAACAGTGGTAACAGTGCTTTGTGATTGCGCATTTCCGAAAATGGCACCACAGCATCTTCCTGGGTTAATTGGGAACTTCCGGAGACTCAGTATCCAACTTGTTTATCTGATATACTTTAGGATTGTAGAAAATGTCTGTGGAAATTTCATAAAGGCCATGTGCAAATCCCTACCTCTGCTTGACTATTTATAAAGACTTGAAACATGATATTAGATAGCATCCCAGGACCTTAAACTAGTTTCCCAAACTTCAATCATTAGTGGGCCAACACCATGATTGCTCAATCCCAAAACTCCAGAGCATTTTACAGTTGCAATTGCAGCTTCTACAGCACGAATGGATTGCCATAGCACCGCCTATGTTATACTTATCTTAAGCACTATGATCCATAAAATGCACTGAGTTCCACAAACTTTTATTAAATAAATATTTTCTAGGTGCCAGACATCATCTGCTAAAACTAACTATAACTGACAGAGCATTTCTTCTTGGGAACTCATATTCTGGAGTAGATACATTTTAAAAATGTAATATGTCATTAGGGGATATATGAGCTATATTTTGCCATAATAGTGCAACATAACAAAGCACTCCAATACGGAGTGTCTCAAAAATAATAGGCATTTATTTCCTTCGTGAGTCTGTGGGTCATTTATTTAGAGCTTGGCTGTTCAGCTCTTCTAGTCTCCACTGAATTTGTTCATATTAGCAAAAGTCAGCCATCTGCAGGCTGATCTAGAATGCTATAGCTGGGATCACTAGGGTGATTAATTCCTGCTCCATGAACCTTATCCTCCGGAATATATTCATAGAAATGGCAGAAGAGTAACAAACGGAAATGAGCACAAGCTTTTGTGAGATTCTTCCTGTGTCATATCTGCTAACATTCCATGGGCCAAAGCAAGTCATAGCCAAGCCAAGTGCCAGTGACAGAGAATACGAAGTCACATGGCAAAGGGTGTAGCTACTAGATGGGATGAAAAATGGGGGCCATTTCTTCAGTTTAATACTGTGCATAAAACCTACGGAGAAACACAAAGCAGGGCAAGGGGATAGAGAGTGAAGGCACCAGTGAAGGGGCCAAATTGGGTGACATTTCTGTGCAAGAGACTTGAATTCAGCAAGGGAGAGAGCTGTGTGGATAGGTGGCAAAGAGAATTCTAGACAGGGAAAGGAAAAGGAACTCCAAAGGCCCTGAAAGTAGTGTATTTTCAGCATGGTTGAGAAATGGCAAGGAAGCCAGAGCAGAGAGAAAGGAAGACAGTGGTAGGAGATGGAGTCTGACAAGCTGCCGAAGGGAAATGAGCAGCGCCTATGGGCCATGGCAACGGTTTAGTTATGGGCGACATGGGAAGACCCTGGAAGATCTTGAGCTGACACAATCAGTATCTAACTGAATGGCAGGATCCAGTTTAGGTTTTTAAAGCTTCTTTCCAATTCCCATAAGAAGGAGCAATGGCAGGGGGCAAGGGTAGAAGCAGAGAGGTCAGATAGGAGACTGCGGCCTTAATTCAGCAGCGACATCATGGTGGATAAGTCATGGGTATAGTATGAAGATGGCGAGATGGGATCCTGGTATTTCCAAGGTACTGCTGACAGGATTTGTAAAACCTCAGGCCTGGTGTACTAGTTGGCATTACAATACACACAAACACTATATATATACATATATACACATATGTATATATGTGTATATATACACATATATATGTATACATACATATATACATATGTGTGTGTATACATATATGTATACATATATACATATATGTGTGTATATATACATATGTGTATATATGTATATATACACATATATACATATGTGTGTATATGTATATATATACATACACACATGCATACACACAATACACACAAACACTGTGTGTGTATGCATATATATATTCAATTACTCATTATATATTCAATACATATATATTCAATTACTCATTAAAACATGCACATAGTTAAAACAAAAAGCGTTAATCCTTATTGCACCTGAAGTCATGTCATGTACCTCCAGAAGGTGGTCCGTGAGAACCGTACTTTAGGAAATCCTGTCTTGCCTTTAGACAAACATTTATATTAGTCACTCACATTGAAACTCCTAGCATGAATTAAATGGTCAAAGACTCTTGGATTAAAAGGTCACAGGCTCTTAAATGTTCTCAGTGACTCAAAATAGAAACTCAAAATAAATGACACATTTATTTTACTGGAACCTTATAAAAGAAAAGTTCTCTTTTCCTCCATTAGAGAAAAAGCAAATGCTTTCTTTTGTTGATTTCCCCATTATCACAGAAATTTCTGGCACTGATTCCTTGCATCAGGAGATGTTTCCCGAATGCTTAATAACCCAGTTTTATTTCCTTGGTGTATTATGTTCATAACTGATGAAGCGACCCAAGATTTCTTTTTTGTAGGAATAGAGGCACACACAAGTTTCAAAGTTATAATCACCTACTGCTGTTGGGAAAGGTACTATGTAAATGCAAAGAGAACAGAGTACCAACCCCTCCCCCTAAAAATGATAAGAATATAAATATGTTTTATTCTTGCCGTCACTTTATTTTATTAAAACGAAAAGTTGTTTCATAAGTATTAAATTTTCATTTTGCCCCCAGAAAAAAAGTGAAATTTTCTGCAAAAATTATAAATTTCCACAGCAGCAACTTCATAAAAATGTATGATCTTGCCCCTCAGGGTGCCTCCTCACTTGTTTGAAATGAAAAGCTGTTTGTACTCATGGTTGGAAATAACACACATCAGGAAAAATTAATCATGCAAATATTTGCAAAGTGGGAACAGTAATTGTCGGGAGCCTCTGCAGTGAGCTACTGCATAACACGACATATGATAAAAATGCAGGGAGAGAAGTCCAAAGGACAACCCATTTGAACAAAGCCAGGATGAAGCCCCATCCACGGACTGACAATACTAGCAAACACATCCTGGATATGCTCCCTAAGAAACTAAGTTTTGACAGTCATATTGCCAAATATTATGAGAATAAAATAGTTTTTATTAAACACCTGCAAATGGTACAATGGTAGACAAGATTTAGAAACGAGAACTGGCATGTCTTGTGGAGGGTGACTATTTGCTCTGGCAATGTTCTTCGCATCTTTATCTAAGGCCTATTATTATGAGGCTTCAGATTTATGTTGCTTTATAGGTTTCAAAGGAGGAGGGGTACTGTTTTTATTTTTTGTAAATATTTTTTTACAAAATTTTTTTTTGTAAAACAAAAATTTACAAAAATATTTACAAAAAATATTTTGTAAAAAATAATATTTTATTTTTTATTTTTTCTCCCATGTTAATGGGAATTCTAAGTATAATTTAAAATGAAATGTAACTGTCATTACATGAAAGGATAGGACAGTTGACTGGTTCCATTAGCAGAGTATTACCATGATCATTGGGAAGGGACTTTGCTGACTCATATGATGGTTCATATGAATCTCTGCCTACAGCTCTCTACCATCCCTCTGCTTATAAGGGATGGAAGGAGGAAGATAGCAAATCAGAGGTTCCTGGTAGAATTGACTGCACTATGAGTGGGGTTCAGCGAAAAGGAAAACGTGGAGCTCTTTGTTAAAAAATTATTAAGAATCTTGGGACACCTGGGTAGCTCAGTAAGTTAAGCGTCCAACCCTTGATTTTGGCTCAGGTCATGATCTCATGGTCATGAGATTGAGCGCCACATCAAGCCCTGTGTCAGGTTCCATGCTGGATGTGGAGCCTGATTAAGGTTCTCTCCCCTTCTCCCTCTGCCCCTTTCCAACTCATGCACATGTGCAGACATGCACTCTCTCTCTCTCTAATATATATATATATATATATATATATATATATATATATATATATAAACAATCTCAAGATGGGAACAGGAGAGCATTAAGCAAGCATGGGCCATGTCTACTAAACAGATGAAGTTAGTTTTGACTCCTAATATAAGAAGTATAGTCCTCGGGATGCCTGGGTGGCTCAGTTGGTTAAGCATCTGACTTCAGCTCAGGTCATGATCTCACAGTCTGTGAGTTTGAGCCCTGCGTCGGGCTCTGTGCTGACAGCTCAGAGCCTGGAGCCTGCTTCTGTGTCTCCCTCTCTCTCTGCCCCTCCCCTGCTCATGCTCTGTCTCTCTCTGTCTCAAAAACAAATAAAAACATTTAAAAAAGTAAAAAAAAAAAAGTATAGTCCTCAAACAACAATGTAATGGCACCTTTTTTATAGTCAGGCCAAACTGCTAATGGGATATCTCCTAGCTGGAAGGAGAAGACTGGGGGTTCACTCATACAGGTGGGTTCAAGAAACATTAATATAATAGAGTTTTCTGGACTGGGTATTTTGAGAACTACACAATTTTTGTGCTGTCTTTTAATTTTCCATTTAAAATGGCCATCTTGGAAAAATATAAAAGCCAGCATCAAAATTGCTAAACGTTAGAAGTCTTTTGTATCTTATTAGAAATTTCAGGGCACCTGGATGGTTTAGTTGGTTAAGTGTCCGAATCTTGGTTTCAGTTCAGGTCATGCCCTCACAATGGGTGAGTTTGAGTTCCACATGGGGCTTTGCGCTGACAGCACAGAGCCTGCATAGGATTCTCTCTCTGTCTCTCTCAAATTAAATAAACATTAAAAAAAAGAAATTTGAAGGTCATAAGCAACTGCTAAGTCACTGGACAGCCTTACCTGCACATGTGGTCATAGCCGCATTAATGCCATGCCTAAGAGGCTCATGCTAAGCTCTCTCCCCTGATTCCTACTGAGCCCAGATTTTCTCATCTTCAATAATTTTACGTAAACATCTGTTATCCATTTCAGATAGATGGCCCAAGGAAGGTACGAGAAATCACCAGAAACAATAAAACTCCCTGGCTCAAAACAAAGTAAATCGAATGACAGAATAGGCAAAATAGTACTTTAGGTATAGGCTTTTTGTTTAACCCTCCACTTGTCTTCCGCTTTTCTTTTAGTGATGTCACGTGATTTCCTGAGGACTCAAACCACTAGCCACCACTACACAGTGTATCCACCAATTATAGTGATGGCTGCTTACGGTGATCAAGCTTTCTTGATGTGATGAAAGTCTGCCAGTGTTTGAAGAGAGAAAAAGATATTCTGTTCTTTGCAATGAGTCAACGGTAAAAAATCAGACCCAAATTTCTCAATCAGGTGCCGCTTCATCTATCCAATTGGCTCAGGAACACCAATATCCTCACCTAAAAGTCAGAGAAGTGAGAGATAAGATGTTCCTCTCACCTTCCTACTTGTTGCTCAGTGTATCTTCAAGATTGACCATGGTGACCAAGTTGTGCTGTTTTCATCCATAAGGAGGGGGAGGAAACAGCATGACCTTGCTCTCACCCTCAGCTCTGGCGACCCTCTGATTGTGGTGTCAAATGGATTCTAAACAGTCAACCCTCCAGTATCTGCGCTGTCAGTTGTCTGGTGTAAATCTTGCTCTCATGTTCTGCTGGAACAATTGAGCTTGATAGGTGGGCACAATTAACTATCTTTTGTTTATTTTTACATCCTGACGCAGCCTGCCCACGCCAGCAGGAGGACTTCCAACCTTAACACTCAATTACCTTCTCCAACCAAGGAGAGGTATGAAAAGTAAATAGAGCCAGATCCAGGAGAAAAACCAAATTTCACCTAAGCTGATTCGTCATATGAACTCTCAGTCAATTCTAGTTTTTGGCACAGAGCAGAGAGCAGGGAACAACTGTGTGTAAGGAGTGGAGAGATACACAGTGCTCAGACCAACATTGGTACATCGCCGCACAGCTTCCTGATGAAGCTTGTTGTACAGGCATGACTCTGCCAGAACAAGGCTGACTCCAGAAATAACGGGCAGCCGAGAACGAAGTCACAATATCCTAGATTCTGTTAATTCCACAAGCATCACTATCAGGAATCTCCAGGACACTGGGTACAAACATTTTATTGCATCTGATTTTTGCTTCACTAAGCTTGTGGAAAATTCTTTTTGCTGAAGATCACTGATTTCAGCTTGCTGTAACTCTTCATAACATACAGGTCTGAGTTGAGGAGGGAGATGTAAAGCTAAAGGGAGTCAAAATGAAAGAAGCAGTCTTAGCCAGCAGCCTCAGTCTACATCTTCTGCATGAATAAACACCACTCAAGCAGCTCCTGCTTTTTAAACTATGGAATACTGAGGCTCCTGAGTGACTCAGTTGGTTGGGTGTCCAACACTTGATTTTGGCTTTGGTCATAATCTCAGGGTTTGTGAGTTCCAGCCCTGTGTCAGGCCCCGCACTGACAGCATGGAGCCTGCTTGGGATTCTGTCTTTTCCTCGCTCTCTGCCCCTCCCCCACTTGTGCTAAATAAATAAATAAATAAATAAGCAATTAAACTACAGAAGACATAGTGTTATGGGCTCTTTCTAAAATGATTGCTTAGAAGTTTGGGACTTAAACTTCTATCACTGATTCAAAGTATTATAAATTCCCAGAACAGCAGACCAATGCTTATGATTGAGGACACCTGTGATGTCAAATGCACATTCTGATACTATGTGATCCTGGATCATTCTTGGTGCTAATCCCCTCCAATCAGCTAAATAATCCAACAAATACACAGATAGACATTGCCAGTCACAGGCTCTCATCCCAGAAGAAAACTAACTGTCCCACCATGATAAAGTCCTGACTTATCCTCACCAGTTTAACTGGAAACACCAGAAGTCCATTTATAGTTTGGTAGCTTATTGATTAACTAAATTAACTGATTTCTGAAGGCTTTTATGTGTAGAGGGGAATGCCAGATTGCCCTGAGGAAGGGCAGATCAAATCACAGAAGATAGTGTCATGCTTCTAAAACGTTATGCCCACTGCCTTGTTCTTCTCACCCACCACTAGTTATGACACAATACACTTTTCAAACTCGCTAAAAATGCAGCGACAACGTTAATCATCCAAACTAGACCCTTTGACTGCAGAGCTGAACTTTCCTACAGGCAACGCTGCAGACTTCTGAAAAGTTCAGGGATCTCTCTAATTAACTGTCTAAAGGGAAAAGAGGGGATTTAATACTTTATTTTGCCAATCCAAAAACATCAGTCAGATGGCCATAGCCCTTAGCATCACTGGGGTGGCCATAGCTCTTGGCATCACTGGGACTGCACACCTACGTACTCTATCTTGTTAGGAACTTTTTGGTCTTTCATATGACAATGACTTGCAATGTGTAGTCACTGTCTCCTGGCAGGGAGTAAGGCGGGGAGAGAGGGGAAAAAAGCCAGCAATTACTGTGCAATACTCAAATCTGCCTGCCAACAGGAGAACAGTGATTTGTGAGACACATCAAGAGGTGCTGGCAAGATCAATCTTCGGAGATCCCTCTGATAGAGGAATAATGAGTTGACAAAGACCAATGTTCAGTTGGGTCCAAGCCCAATAAGATTACTGTTCAGCATCATCAATATTGTCTCTGTTTGGAACTGACACAATCAGACTGGAATCAATTGTATTTTCCACAGCACTGTCACACATGATTTTTAACTTTGGCTCACGACTCTGTAGAGGAGCTTGCAGATGTTGGCAGATTTTTGCTAACTTACGGATGTCATTATTAAGTAGGAGTTGCACCCCACAGTAATTTGTGGTTCTGCAGTCTTTCTCTGAGGTCTGTACATTGAAGAGGGAAGACAAGGAGGAAGAGAAGGAGGATATGAGAGGTTAACGAGAGAGATTTTTCTGTTAGGTCCCCTCCTCTTGTTTTTGGTGTGTGTGTGTGTGTGTGTGTGTGTGTGTGTGTGTGTGTAATGACCAAATACCATATGTAAATGGGTAGGCTAGTTCTTAGCTTCAGCTTAATTTAAGATGGGGATCAAAGATTTTTACTGAAACACAGAATCATGAAAATTTTTCTGCTATGAAGCAACATAACAATAAAATTGTTATATTTCACCATCAAAAGACAAAGGGTATATGTAGATGGTTCTGTATAGAAAATATTAGAAGTTGTTCAAGGAGTTGGAAAGTGTAATAAGCAATTTGATTTTTAAACAACCCCTGAAGTCTCCTCCAGTGTGTTTTATAAGTCATTATTCCCACCACAGAAAGCTATCAACTTTGTGTTTCATGAGATCCACTTGGGCCTTTAGCCTTGCCCATATGGGCGTCCTAGGCCTCTGATATTAGCTGATTGATCTAGTCATCCAGAAACACGATGTGGCTCATGGTCATAGAATTAAATTCTGGACAATTCAAAAATGGACAGGGACTGGATTTCTCTTTTGCCACAAGTATACATAACAATGGCTCTGCTGTATTTTCCCCATTGACGTTCATCTAAATGTAAATTTTGTGAGAAGTACTGTAGAAAAACAAGGAAATTTGCAGTGTTGAATAGGCTTAGGTTTTACCTAACACACTCAGATTTAAACCATTAAATCTGTCAGAAGTCCTATTTCATCAGATATATAATCACAGTCACTACAGGGCCTCTCTCCAGTCCAGGAGGACACCAATGTTCTGGATTCTATGCAAAACAGATATTTATAGTGGCCTCTCTGGTCTCTGATCACCCCTGATGTAGTCTTTGTCCAAGCCCACGTGGTCCCTGAGAGGCACGTGTGAGCTTACTCTTCTTAGGCAGGATATCTTTCTGGAGCCTGGGAACCTTGATACCTATGATCCAGTCGTCTTAGATGGATGACACAGTCATTTCATCCTGATGTCCTGCCTCCACCCCAAGGCTCCATGAAAAAGTGGAAGCACCAGTTCCAGAGTATCCCAAACTGCTGCTGCTGCCCCTCTCAGAGAGCTCCCCCTTCCCTTTCAAACTCACTGCAGCAACCATCCCTCTTCCTTCCAGGGCTCTCACTTCTCTCCATTTCCCTGGTATGACCCCCTCAACGAGTTTGGTTCAGAAAGCAAAGCAAAAACGGTACCTACCAGTCATTGGGTTCCTTTGATTTGCACTCCATCACAAAGAGCTAGAGAACAAGAAGGCCAGATTGGCATCTCAAAACGGGGTTGGAAAAATAAGAAGAAAACACAAATTAAAAGCTTAGTAAATGATCCTGTTATGCCTGCAGCTAGCTAGGTGGCCTTGTGAAAGTTCCACTATAATCCCAGATTTTTTTAAAAAAGTAGAAAAATAAGACTTGTGAGCACCAAAGGAGGGCAGGCATACGAAAAAATTTTGTCGATGTGAAAATATTAGCAGTGGCAGTTACTTTTTGTTGTTTCATGCTCCTTGCAAAACAGGTAGTAATTGACAGCTGATAGGTGGGAGAGAGAGAAGAGAGTTCCGTCTTCTATATACTTGATTTCTTAGGTGGCTTTGATCTGATCAGAACAGACTGCTCTATCGAGCTTCGTGCTAACTGATACCCTGGGGATTCTACAAAGGCCTCACGCTCAGCACTGCTCTGGTGAACTAGGAAATGCCAGTTGCCCCATAAGACAAACTCCCAGAGGAGCAGCTCCTTTCTCAGGAGGGCCCTTGACACCAGCTCGGCCTTAAATATTATGAGCTCTAGGGAAGGAGGCGAGGGCGGGGGGAGAAATGTCAGTGTGTATATTTGGCTTGAATCTGTGTGTGTGCAGCATTGAAGACTTGAGTATCCCTGGAGGGTATTTAAATAAATGCCAATGTTCAGGGCTGGCCTTATGTATAAGTGGATGGAGCCTCTGACTATTTGGTTTAAACACAATAAAGCATCACCGACTGAATATGGAACTCCTATCAGGTACTTTTCTAGTTCTGGAAATACTTCCTTAAGGAAATACTTAATTTAACTTGCATCAGATATTGCTAAATACTAGCTAGCTAGCTAAATAGCAAGGGTTGGTTTATCTGACCAACACACAGCAGGATTTTGTGTCTTGTGGATTCAGGAAGGAGGAAGAGTACATTATCACATAAAGAGAAGAAAAGTCCAAGCACAGTTGGGGAATGGAGTGTGGTAAGTGCTGAGTGAAACAGGTGAAGACCCGAGCATCTAGGAGACAGGTAGTTGTCCCAGACACCAGGTCTAAGAGCAATAAAAGGAGAAAAAGTGCCAACTGGGGGCAGAAAAGAAAAAATTGGAAAGATTCTCTGTCACAAATGTTTGCCAGGAGCTTTCCTCCATTCTCATTCAACAGAAATTAATTAAATATGAGCATCACACTCATATTTTCAACCCATAAAAGTGTGAAAACATCGTCTGAAAGGGTTATTTCAATGCTAAGAACCAAATACATGGCCTGTAGTTTAAATCCACCATTTATTGGTCACATATTCACATCATTTACGTTTTCTGAGTCTCCATTTCTTCTGGAAATTGAGGATAATAGTGTCTGTTGGGTAAGACAGAGCAGATCTAAGTACATACTGAAAGGATACAACCATTTCCCCCACTGATAACACGGAGGAAAAGAAACTACTGACTCCCTTCCACCCTTCTTCTGGCAATAAGATGTAAGAAAATAGGCTAACAAAGAATGGAACCCATGACAAACCAAACCCAGGCTCCCTGCTGGGTCTGTCTGCTTAGACTCCAAAGTGGAAATCATATTTTAAAAACTCCAGTCGTTTCCATGGGCTTCAGATGTTTTTATCCACAAATCACTGGTGAGCAGCTGTGATGAAAGTCGCAAGGGAGAGTCAATCCCGTGTAGGGACCGACATTTACAAATGGTCCTTACTTTCTACCCTTTCTGCTTTTCCGGGTTCCACCCAGAGGGTGAGACTAAGGATTGAAATTAGGATTGTTCAATGAACCACTCAGTACTTTGCGTGACTTACTGTAGAGTAGTTCTTAAACTATAATGTTTGTAAGAATCACCTGGATAAAATGGTTTTTAGATGCACAGGATTCCTGAAGCCTTTCAACCTGCTAGGTTTTATTTTCTCTCACAGACTGTCTAGAAAATATCCTAGGATTAAGAACCATTGCCTCTTCTGCTGCAATTTAATATCATCATTTTCTGTACAATATGCCAAATGTCTTGACCTGTATACATATAATTTGGTGTTACTTTTCTGAGGGTAGATGGCAAAATAGCATTATAGAAAATTTTTCAGAGTTACCCTAGCCTTAACATTACCCTAGAAACTCGGTTTTACTAGACAGTATAAACATGAGAATAAAACACAGATTGATCTATTATATATTCAATTTTATGCTCAAATAAAATAATTAACATGTTTATTTATATGTATATTCATATTTCCTCAAATAACAAAAAAGAATTGGATTTTGTTAGTGACTCTGCTCATGTCAGCATATAACTCCTTTCCCAATTTTCTGCATCTGCTATGACCAGCCTCACAGAATATTGTTCTAACCAGAGAAGAGCTAAACTGAAAGAACCCAGAGTGAGGTAAACTGAAAGAACCCAGAGTATATTTATTTCTTAGCTCGTGATTCTGTGCAATTCAATGGTCCCCCCATCAAGTCATTTCCTCTGCGCTCCCTGGATCTGAGAGGAAACCTTGACAGTTTGAAGATCTGTTATTGGCCACACCTCCTCATTCTCCCTTATAACACTGGGAGCTGCCAACATTAACAATAAGAGAAGGTGAAGTTTCTCATATGTAATAGCTCTCTGTGCTTCATTTTAGGGAGAGGCGGGAGAGCACAAGGGTTAAGTACACGGCTCTGGAGTCAGGCAGTTCCGGTGCAAACCATCACTCTGCCATTTATTAGCTCCAAGACCTCTCTTTATCTCAATTTCTTCATTTGTAAAGTGAGGATGCTAATAATACATGTCTCACAGGAATTCTGTAGGATTAAGTGAATTAATACATGCAAAGCACCCAGAACAGTGTCTGGGACATGGAGAGCAACAATTAATGTTAGTTATTTTATGAGAAAATATAGGTGCTGTGTTAAGAAATTAAATACTTTATAAATGGTGAATCCTCATTATGGATATTAAATGTTATTATTTATTAAAATGCTAAATTAGGTCTTAAAATTAAAACCACTAACAAATTACACTTAAATAATTTAGGGCCTAATAATAATAGGAGAAAAGATTTCTAGGAGAAGTATGTCCAAAACTTTATTTTTTTTTAATTCTACAGAGAATAGAGAGTCATTTCAGTTAATTGAGACAGAATAAAAATAATGGGGAGGAGGGAAAAGCAGATCCAGAACCACAGACTGAAAGGAATTCCGGAGTATGAGAAAAACACATCGATCAAAGGGGAAGTCAATAAATGGGCTTTAGGACAAACACGAAGGGGTCTAATATCACATAATAGGGAATGCAAGATGGTGTTGCAAGACCAATAAGCAGCAAGAGAAGAAAATCTAGGTAATGGGGATTTATTCATAACGTAGATAGGTCTTGGGAGAGATCTGCGAGCAGGTCTGGGAAGCAGGGGTGTCTGTGAGTGGGTATAGAAAACAGGGTCCCAGCTCAGAGCTGGGATATATACTCAAACTTCTGCCATTGGAAGGGGATCTGACAAGCTTGAAGGATTCAACTCTTCCTATGATGCCAAGGCAGGAACTTGGGTCTAGGGATGAAGGAAGATTGATTTATGAGAACTGCACCATGAGCTGGTAGCTAGTTCCTAAACCAGTGGTGAATATTTAACCAGATCTCAGAGGGAAGACCTGACATTTAGAGTTTACCAATTTCCATAGTATAAATCTTCTTGATATGCTGATTTCAAGTCACCTGTGTACCACCCACTAGATTGCAAAATTTCTCAAATATTAACAAGTGGCTCTCGGGAGCCAGAAGTCAGCTCCAGCACACAATGGAGCATGGTTTTCAGAACTGGGGGAAAAGATTAAAGACAGATAAAGAGTCAGAATATCAAGGCTGAATCCCCAGATGATGAGCTTGACCTTCTTCATTCATCTTGGTAAAGGTCAGGTTTGATCCTAAGAGACTGGACAAGGTTGAGCTTTCAAGAAGGGCAACCAGGTAGCCCCCTGAAAAGAAAAGTGAGCAAGCTTTGACACAAGCTTTGAAACAGCCATGCTCTTCCAGTACTATTTTATTTGCTTGGCTTGGACCAGAAAATGTGAAACTATGTAACCCTGTGCTACCAGCACTGGCTGACCAGCCAGTTCGGGCTCAACACAGAAGCCTGGGCCAGCAACAAGACACTCGCCAATTAAGCATGACCATGGTAGAAGCTCTGAACTGGTAAATGCTCTGTCAGCAAAAGACATGTTTTCTGATCTCCGTCTCATAAATTATTCTACTTTCTTCCACAGTGAAGTCTAAAAATAATTGGTGACAATAGCATTAACAGCATTACTAGGGTAACTTCCACGTGGCTGACATTTTTCAAAGGCACTTTACTTTGTAGTTTCCATTAACCCATATCAAAGTGGGATTCAAACATTATTCCTTGGAGCCCAGGGCCCTATGGAGGGCCACCGAAGAGGGGAGACAAGGCACAGGCCCTGTGGCTTTGCATTCTTTTTAATTTTTATTAAGTTTATTTATTTTGAGAGAGAGAGACAGCAGGGGTGTGTGTGAGGAGGGCAAAGAGAGGGAGAGAGAATCGCAAGCAAGGGCTCTGCACTATGGGAGCAGCGCCTACATGGGGCGCGATCTCAGAAACCATGAGATCATGACTTGAGCCAAAATTAAGAGTCTGATGTTTGACCAACTGAGCCACCCAGTTACCGTGGGGCTTTGCATTCTTATCACTACTCTAGCAGAGCAGTTCCACTGACATCTATTTTGTACTTAAGTTTCATGTAAGGTTCTTTTTCAGTTAGAGGTTCTACTGATAAAACAATTTTGGGGGGGAACAACAAACCTTTAAAAAGTCTTACAAGATTGTTATATATTTTTTCTTCTTATAAAAAAAAATCACAAACCTATCTCAGGTAAAAGACAAAAATCACTTCCCTAAAGTAAGTACTGTTAACCTTTTGTTGTATACCACCCCCCCCCTTAAGTGAACATTGAACTAGGTTTTATTTCTACATTTACCAGGGGAGGAAATTTATACTTGCCCACAATAACACAAATAAGCAGGGATCCTAACTTAGGTCTCTCTCCTATAGTTCTATTGGGAAAAATAGGCAGTTACCTCTTATTCCCTCATACAAAGACCATGTAAATTGGTCCCTTTGTCTTTCTGTGAAGTCCAGGGGTGCAGCTAATGACAGCATTCACATCTGCCTAGTCTATTACTTAGATCGGAGTCAACTGCCCCCCCACCCCCCAGAGGAGGAAGACCCACACTAAATTCCATAACATATAATACATACTCATGGAAAGAGAGCAGACCAGATAGATGGTTTACATCCTCGCCCCATGGGTTCATATAGTTCTTAAATGTTATCTCTTCCTTAGGCCAGCCTTTTATCATTAAGCATTAATACCATCTAAAAGAGATAAAGATTGTTATAAACTTTGAAAGGTTTCAAGAGCAAATAAATGCTAGCTTATCAGCTTCAGAGTCAAAGAATATTAAAATTAGATTAAAAATATACAATTAACCTAATACATTTTGAATTTGGACTAATTGTTTGAAATTCAAAAGGACCCCAGGATATTTTTCACTTGAAACGCAGAAATAAAAAATTCATACTAAACAGGCAGAGTTTGCCCTTAAGGTTGAAAACATTAATCATCATGCATCTAACTGTTAACTGTAAAAAATCATTTTTCTTCTGATTTAAAGAGAATTATTTAGTGAGTGTTTTTAACTTCTCTGCTTTCTCAAGCAGAGGCGGTAACACGGGGGTCAGTTTCTGGGCTCCTCTGCCCCTGCACGGCTCCCTTCTCTACAAGGAGCTGTCTTTGATTTACAAGGGAGCTCCTGGCCCAAAGAGGAATACACAAAGCCCAGGAAAAAATGTGAGCCTGCTAGAAATGACATTGAGATTTAGTTACTAAATTTAGGAAATGATTGAACAGCCTGTCTTTCTAAGAAGGTACACATTAACCCTAAGTAAACATGAACTTGAGGTTACAGGTGAATCAGTAGAGATGAGTCTCCACAGAACTTTTCAAGTTTTCTGAGCATCTGTCCACAGAATTGGAAAGATCATCAAGCTAGAAGTAACCCCTTTACAGAAAATGTGGACTCTCCTTAGGAGACAGGAATGTTTAATATCAGGAGTGAAATAGAGTCAATTAAATATACTTTATAGCCCTTTTGTGTAGCTTTCTCATGGTGCCAAACCATTTCAACTACCTGACTGGCTTGTAATTGTGCTTGGGCTTTTTACTATTGAAATTTCCTTAGGTGGGATCCAAGATAACTTTCCAGACATAAAATTATTTTCCACAAGTAATCTTGGAATAAGGCTCAAAAGGATTCATCATCTCTGATTTGAGGCTTGATATTTGGCTCACCAGAGATAAGACAATTTCAGATTCTTTTTAGATGTGGTTCTGGATAACATCCTTGTGCTATAGTATTGTGGGTGACATCCTTCCCCTTTATAAGTATGAATTTCAGACAAATATCTATTGCCAATTAGAACTTTTTTTGTCTTTCAAAATGAAACATAAAAATTTACTAAAACTGTTTGATCGTATGTCAAAGCTAATTTTCAAGATGAGTCTACTATCTTTCTCTACCTGAATATTTGGAGCCATGGAGTTTGCTGTAAAATATGAGGAATTCTAGACAATAAGTGTTTAAAGCCACTGCCATTGACCCCATTTCATTGTTCTTATTTATTTATTTATTTATTTATTTATTTATTTATTTAAAGAGACAGAGACAGCCTGAGTGAAGGAGGGGCAGAGAAAGAGAGTGAGAGAGAGAGAAACCCAAGCAGGTTCTGCACTGTCAGCACAGAGCCTGATGCTGGGCTCCAACCCATGAAAATTCAAGATCCTGGCCTGAGCTGAAAGCAAGTCAGTCACTTAACCAACTGAGATACCCATGTCTCATATAGTAACATGTAGTAATATGTTCATTTTCTAGGCTAAGTAATTCTGACTAAACCTCCTCTTGAGGAAGTCCAGAGAGCTGAACAAAACACTGCTGGAAAAAAAAAAAAGGAAAAATAGAAGTATGCTTAATAGTTAGCAAAGTAGCAAAACTTAATAGGCCTGAATCTGGAGAAAAACAGAGATCCAGGGTAATGAGTGCATTTGGGGGCTGATTTTCCTCTGAAGTCATCTGTTAATTCAAGAATGGGACTCCTCATAAGTATAGGGGACCACAATGCTCCCTAAGAATGCAAGTCCAGAGGTCTCTAAAAAGAAGAACTCTTTGAACTCCTCAGCTTTGGGTTAGGATCTGGAGGAGCTGTATTCTCATAGCAAGGGTAAACTAAAATTAGGTAAGACTCAGAATGACTGCACATCAGCGTTAAGGAATCTCAATGCCAGACACTGGATTAACTTCTCTGGATGCAAATGCCTCCAGCATATTTTCCAGGCATCTGGAAAAAAGCAAATAAAAGCTTATCTAGAAGACATCTTCCTAGTCTCCATATTATTTCTGTGAACAAGTTTTCACATATAACATCCAGTGCACCGAAAATAAAATAAAATAAAATAAAATAAAATAAAATAAAATAAAATAAGACTAACCAGGAACATACAGAGACAAAAAATATCAATTTTTAAAAGTAGCAAGAACACAAAAGAGAAACAAATTCACAAAGGTACAGTATAGATCCTACAGATCTCTTTAGCTATAGATACCACAGTTAAAAGACTTAAAATTTAACATAGTTAGTTGAAAGTCTAAAAACCAGAAAAAAGAGAGTAAGGCAAGAGCAATGTTTAAAGGCATAATGATTGAGAACATTCTAAAATGGATGAAAGACATGAAGCCATAGATTCAAGAAGCCCTGTGAACTACACACAAAATAAATTGAAAGTCATCCCACATGATATAATAGCAAAATCACTGAAAAGATGAAGACTGTAGTCAATTTCTCAACAGAAGACATGGAAGCCAGAATAAAATACAACAATATCTTTAAGTTGTAGGGAAAAAAGTTACTGTCAATCCAGATCCTAGTTTTCTAGTATTATTCTTCTAGAATAAAAATTATTCTCTTAGAATAAGAGCTAAATGAAGGCAGTTCGGACAAACTAAGAAAGTTTGTCACCAAAAGACCTATAATAAAGAAACACTACAGGTTTTCTTTATATGAAAGAAAATAATCTCAGAATACTTTCAAAACCATGGAAATATTGGAAATCAACAAAATATAAACATTAGAGTAAATATTAATAAATATTGACTGCAGAAATAATAATTGAATTTGTTGACATATATACTACCAAAAGAGAAAGAAAAAATGCAACTAAATTATTCAAAAAGAAGATACAAGCATGAATTAATATTAGACATTTGGAAGTCAAGAATGCATGCTGTAATCTCCAATATAATCATTAAAAACGCAGTAAGTGAATTTATAGCTTCTATTATAGTAGGACCAAAATAAAATCATAAAAAATAATTACCCCAAAAGAAAATAGCAAGGAGAAAAAAGAAACATGGAACCAATGCACAAAAAAAATCATTTGAAAACACAGTAGAATAAGCCAAATATATCAATAAATAATATTAGATATAAATGTACTAAATGCATCAAGACAAAGATTTTCAAGTGGTTATAAATAATGAGACCCAAGTAAATACAATTCTTAAAAAGATTTTTTTAATGTTTATTTATTTTTGAGAGATAGAGATAAAGAGCATGAGCGAGGGAGGGGCAGAGAAAGAGAAATACACAGAATCCAAAGCAGACTCTAGGCTCTGAGCTGTCAGCACAGAGCCCAACACCGGGTTCAGACCCACAAACGTTGAGATCATGACCTGAGCCGAAGTCAGAGGCTTAACCAACTGAGCCGTCCAGGCACCCCAAGTAAATACCATTTTTAAGATAGATTTCAAAATCGTAGGATACAGAACTGTTAAAAATGAAAGATGAAAGTTAGGTGTACCCATATTAATATTATACAAAGTTGATTTTAAAGCAAAAAGCAGGGGTGCCTGGGTGGCTCAGTTGGTTGAGCGTCTGATTCAGCTCAGGTCACGATCTTCTGGTTTGTGGGTTCGAGCCCCGCGTTGGGCTCTGTCCTGACAGTTCAGAGCCTGAAGCCTACTTTGGATTCTGTGTCTCCCTCTCTCTCTCTGCTCCTCCCCCACTCATGCTCTCTCTATCCTTCAAAAATAAATAAAACATTTTTAAAAAATTAAAAAAAAAATAAAGCAAAAAGCAGTACTAGATGTAAGGAGGGATACTATTATGGATAAGAAGTTAATTTACCAGAAAGATGTACCAATTGTAAATGTATATGCACTTAATATAGCCTCAGATACATAGAGTAAAAATTGACAGAACCAAGGAAATAGACAAATGAACAATCATAATGAGAGATTTTTCTCAGTAATTGATAAAACACATAAAAATAAGAAATTACATGGAAATAGTTCACAATAGGATCATAAAGAAACATAATCGAAATATATAAAACACTGTAACCGCCATTTCAAGGTACACATTCTTGTCAAGCATATATAAAATTTTCCTCAAACTGACTATATCTTGGGCCATTTTTAAATGGCCCAAGATTTCAAAAGAATGAAATCATACAGAATATGTACTCTGATTTCAGTGTAAATAAGCTAGAAAGCAGTAAAATTAAATAAATAAATAAACTAGAAAATCCCCACATGATTGAAAATTCAGCAATATACTTCTAAATTACTCATGGATCAAAGTAAAATAAAAATAGACATTAGAAAATATTTTGAACCAATTGATAATGAGATTATGGCCTCCCAAAACATACGAGGATGCTGCCGAAGCTATTTTTAAATGGAATTTATGGCTTTCAATGCATATGTTAGAAAAAAAAGAGAAACTAAAACTTAATGAAGCAAACATCTACCTTTTGAAATAAATAGAAATTTAACCTAAAAAGAATAGATGGAGATATATAAAGAAAAAAGGAGCAGTTGTCAATTAAATAAACATGTAATAGAGAAGAGCAATAAAATAAATTGTTTTTAAGGACCAATAAAATTGACAAACCCTGATAAAGCTAATAAAATTTTTAAATGGTAGGCATAAATAACCAATGTCAATATTACGTAGTGACATCTCTACAGATGCTATAGATGTTAACAAGATTATGTCAGTAACTTTGAAAATTTAGGTTAAATGAAGGACATCTAGAAAAATTAACTTAAACCTGACCAAAAAATTTTTAATTTGAATAGATGTCCTGTTATTCACAATACACTAATTAGAGGATAAAAGAAAAACAAACCACACCATGGAATATCTGGAACCCATAACTAACAGAGGGCTCCTTTATGTAACACAAAACAATTAAAACTCCAACAAATCAACAAAGACAAGATAGTCACTCACAGAAGACAGACCAATAAATATATGCATTCAATTCCATTAGAAATAAGGGGAAAAGAAATGAAAACCACAAAAAGACACTACAAGAATGACTATGATATTAAAAGAATGAAAGTAACTGACAATGGTGAGGAAGTAGGGAAATGAAGGCTCTCTGCTTCTAACGGGAGTATAAATTAGTACAACCCCTTGGAAAACCAGGTGGCCATTCTCTTCTGAAGACACAACCTATGTGTCAGACGTTTCTCTTGTAGATATCCACCCAACCAAAGTGCATGCCTGTGCGCACCAGGGGATGCGTGAAGCATTGTTTATGACGGTATTATTTGAAATAGTTCCAAACTAAAAACAAAAACTAAACTTCGTCTTTAGGTGGTCAAACTATAAAGAAAAGAACAAAAGTAAGGATGGTGGTTACTGTGGACGGAAGAGAGGGAGAAGACAGTGATTGGATTTGAAGACTGGATTCGAAGACACTGCAACTGATGCTTGTTCACCTGAGTGGTGGCCACCTGGGGGTTTCCCTCCCGGTAAATCACTGAACTATACCTTTTGGCTTCATGATTTTTTTTCTATATGTATATAGTATTTTAAATAAAAAGGATCAAATAATTAGTTCAAAGACTAAAAGAGTAAAATTAAGTTAGTTTTTACTCTTGGAAATGGTAATGTATGCATTCTTTGTTTTTGCTGTTGTCATTCGAATGAACAGATCCCATTTCATAGATAATTTCAGAACATTATAATGTTGGGCAGCTCACAAGCAGCTGGCGATTGGCATTTCTGAATACAAGTCTTCAGAAAATTCTAACAAATGCAGTTTCATTTAAGTTTGCCCTGTTCTCTGCTAGAAATGGAGTAGGGTGTTTGGGTTAATCACATACTCTGAATAGTAGAGCTACTGTCTATATAATACATTAATTATGTAACATACATTACTGTCTGTACCATACATGTTTCTAAGATGTTAGAATCCGTTTTTCAAGACCACTGTATACAAACAATACTAGGCACAGTCAAATATTAGTAATTAATAAAGCAAAAATTTACCTCATTCGAGTCCCTTTAGGAGAATCATAATAAGTATCAGTTGTCATTGCACTGTTGATATACACGAGGGCCAAGTAAACACAAGTTTTGGTTGATAGAATCTGAGGTAAGAGTATTTCTAGTTAGTGTGTTGAAGAACAATTGTAGTGTCTCCTTACCTGGAAAACTGGTTTCACTTAGACAGTATTCAAAGCACATTTTGCATTGCGTCTCAGTGACAAAAGAATTGCCTTTCTTCTCACCTCTTTCCTCTGACAGTACAATAATCTGTCCCAAACTGATTTGTGAAGCCTTATTAGTGTATGAACACGTGTGCACACACGCCCATACACACGCATAGAAAATGTTTGGGGTTTACGTTTACACAGATTTTTAGAGCCTACATCTATTCTCTATCTCTCCCAAAGACTTTTCACAATTTCTGTTTTAGAAGGCATAGGAACCACGCACAGAAAGATAATGAATAGTGTTGTATACACAGCATGTTATATAATAGATATTATAGTGCTATAAATTGAAAGACAGTGTTACTATGTGTCCGAGACATTACAGTTCTCATATTAAAGGGAAAAAGGTAATGTAAGTTACTCAAGGGATAAAACTGGGTATTCTCACCTTTGGCTGCTAGTTTTATACCAACTCTGAAAGCTGTCTGCGATTTCTAATTTTTGTGCATAGGTCATCTTAGGTTTTCTTTCCACTTGGTTTCAAAAAAAAGGGCCTTAATCTTAATTTAACCTAAAATTTATAGAACTAGCCCCTCTTCAATATCAGCATCTAGCCCTCCCAACACACACACACACACACACACGCACACGCACACGCACACGCACACACTGTCATGGGGGAAAAAATCTGCTTCTAACTTAACTTGCCACATTTTTATTATCGTGGCTAAAGCACACCGAGAACTTTTAGCCATCTTGTAAAATTTCAGTGACAGTAAAAAGTAAAATAGTTCAAAGGCAGGGTGAACTGACTCATAAAGAGCCCTGCCTCAGAGAACAATGGTAAATGGTGTCCTTCCAAGTTCAGACACTAAGAAAAGTTTGAGCTAAATCCAGATGATTTAAATTTTTCTCATGGAGAGAAAAGCGAATTTCCTCTACCTGCACTGTTCTATTCCTATAACTAAGTTTGACATGGCCCTCGTTTAACTACAATAGAAACAAAGAGAGGAAGTTATGCTTGGTATCCTTTACATTTATGTCTTCAAGGTTGTTTGGAAATCTTTTAGGTAGTTTTCCTTTCTCCAAATGTTCTCTTCCGCTGCTGCTTTAACTGGAAGAGGTTTGTTTGTTTTGTTTTGTTTTTTTCATTTTATATACTGTACATTTCCAAAGTATATATGGTTCTGGGCATGGTGTTTGCTTTCCTTAGAGATATGAATCGCTTTTGTTCATTTACCTTCTTTGAAATTCATTTCTAGTAGCTGCAGAGCTGCTGCTCTGAGTGTTAATAGGCTTCTAACATAGCTGTCATTTCAAGTAATAGGTGCCAAGCTTTCAGCAGCTTATTAACACTTATAACAGCAACCCCTATACTAAACAAACAAATTACACAGAGGAGGACACAAGCAAAATTAGTGTGTATAAATATATATATTCATATGTATACATACAGACAGTATATACTTAGGACTCATCAACGTGTTTGGTTCCATACATGATTAGCCCAGAATTGGCACTTTGTTTTTTATGAATATTCACAGGGAGAAAGAGTGGATCGGTTTTGTATTTGGTCCCAAATGTGAGACGAATACAAACTGGTATAATTACTGAAAGATTTCCATCCACTCAGCCCAGCGATGCTCTCAAGCCCGAAAAATTGCAGACTTGTGGTATTTCACATCATGGGACTGTGCTAACGTGATCTTTCAGCGCCACTTCATGGGAGATGCTGCAGAGGAAGAAAACGTGGAAAGAAGCAAAGAAATACACCAACTGGCAAAACTACTGAGAAAGAAAGAGATGCAAATACGAAAATGTGCTTCAGAGAGTCAAAATTTGCATTTGGAGATGAACACTGGACCAACTCTCTGCAAACACAAATATATTCTTCCAGATGCTGGGGCAGACATATGTACAGATAAACATGAGAATGTATATTCACGCACGCTTGATATAAATATGCATAAATACACACATACGCACACATATATACACATATGTATGTATCTAGAGATACACTGTCCTTTACAAGTGTTTGTGTATTTAATGGTTTCATAAAAATTCTTAGCAGCTTTCTTGAATACAGATTTCAATAAAGGCTCTAGATTTTACATTGTAGTAAAAGCTGACCTTTTTTTGAGTACGAAAAAATCCCAAAGCAATTTATAATCACGTCATCTGGAGGTTGTAAATACGTTAAATTCAACTTTTAAATCGGCGGCATAATTTTCTAAAATTTACTAAAATTTGTAGTGTTAAGGAGGATGGCTTGATGGCCTCTAGCTCTTCTGCAAGATTTAATATGTGCCTCTTTTACTGTCACTAATAATGACAGGTGGCATTAGTAACTGTTCAGTAAGTACCAGTGCTGAGCTAGCAACTTTATAAATTGCACATATTACCCCAAATGTTTCTAGTATCTCCAGACAACTTTCAAATCTGGGGAAGTGAGAGAAATTCAAAACAAAAAAGCCAAATTTAGTGATAGAATTGAAGCTAATTAAATAATGATTGAATTTTCCAAAACAAACAAATTCCTCCCCAATAGTGTTTTTGCTAGACTAGATATAACTTGACATCATAATTTCCTTGGAAGGAAAATTATTTTTAACCCTCTAGTTAAAAGATTAGACGTGATTTTAAGAAATTCTATTATAGAAAACATCCAGATCATATAGTTCAAACCTAGGAGTGACCATATGAACCTCTTAACGCCTACTTGCCATAATGGCACAATTCAGAGGAATCATTAATGACTGCTAGCAAGGAACATTCACTTTTCAAGGTGGCTATAATAACACGTACTTAAGGAAATCCCTAATTTTGAGGCCTGTTCCAGGATTCTCCCAACTGCATTCCTCATGTTAGCTTTTGTCTTATGCCGTCCTTATATAGCAACAAGTTTGTAATACCACCTTCAAGGAACTCTTCTTGGGTTTAGTACTTCAAGTTGTTTTCTATACATAAAGGCCCTTTGAAAACTGAAGAATTCCTTTTATTTGATAATCTGGAGGCCCTCTGGTGAATTATAGTCCTCACAACTTCATTCACTTCCAGACATCTCAGATCATACTGGTATGCATACATGTTCCTCACAGCATTAATCAGTGAGCTATTTAAAGACCATGTCCTCTAGGGGCACCTGGGTGGCTCAGTCGTTAAACCTGGGACTTCGGCTCAGGTCATGATCTCATAGTCTGTGAGTTCGAGCCCTGCGTCAGGCTCTGTGCCGACAGCTCTGAGCCTGGAGCCTGCTTAGGATTCTGTGTCTGCCCCTCGCCTGCTCATGCTCTGTCTCTCTCTGTCTCAAAAATAAATAAAACACTAAAAAGAAGTTTTAAAGACCACATCCTCTAGATGCAAGGTCCGTGGGAGGAGCCTTATTTATCTTTGTTTCCCTATGCCAAGTACATTACCTCGTACCTGAGAGCTGTTCCATAAATGTTGAATTAATGAAAAAAATCAGTGAACAAGGACCAGGCTACTCTACATTTACTAATCTGTCTTAGCTCTTACTGCTTTAATCAAATCCAATTTTATTTTCCCATAAATACCTGCTTCTGGTTCTAACAACGATCTGTTCCTTAAGCTAGAGCCAGAAAGAGAGGAGTGTCTGAAAGTCAGGACCTCATCTCTAAGAACTTCTCCTGTTTCCTTGTCTGAGTAAATTGATGCCTACAAAAAATAAATATGCAGTAGGGTCAGGGCCAAGGGTCTTTTTGTATGATTTTAGTAAAAACATATTTTTTGTAGAAAAGTATCTACAATTGCCTCCCAAGAGTTTGGTCAAGTCACCCCAGAATTTGGTTTCCAATGACAGTTATACGATATATGTGTGAAAATAATGGGCAGTGGTTTCAGATTATGAATGTTATTTTGGTTGACATTCCCAGCAACTACCATGATTTTAAGATGGTAGAGCAAAAGTAAAATAAATGAATAAATGAATGAATGAATGAATGAATGAATGAATAAATAAGAGAAAAAGGAAGAAAACAAAAACAAAACAAAAAAAATCGAGCTATATTTTTTACAGAAACTCCTCAAGCCAGTGTGGAAAGACTGAGTGCCACATGACCCATAAAATATGAACTTGCAGTTTTCAATCAAACTGAGGGGAAGTTGCTCTATGTTTCCACTGGAGTATTTTTAATAACGTCCCCTATAAATATATACATGCTTGGACTCTATGATTATAACCTAGTAATAAAGGTCTGTAGCAAAACCTGCTTTCCACCTCAACATTGTTTATGCTATTTTAATAAGTTGAACAAACTTGGGAGACTAAGAAAATGTCACTTTTCCTACTCTGCTAGGGAGAAATCTGACAACTGCGACCTAACCATTGAAATGCTGCAATTTGTTAAAACGCTCCTAATCATTTTTTTCTGACTTTTATTCAAAAGCTAAAGTATGACAGAGAGAGAGAGAGAGAGAGAGAGAGAGAGAGAGAGAGAGAATTAGGTTAATGATGATTAACATATTGCAGGAGGGAAGGTTACCATGATGTTTAATTTCAAAGTCAAAGTGCTAGGGAGTTGGTACCTTCACAGAATCTCTGATCATGGGAGGGAACAGCAGTTTGAAAAGAGTGCAGAAAAACATCGCCTTTAAAATAATGAACAGCTTTCCCAAGTCTTCCCATGACAGAAAAATCACCCATATACCATACGTGTATACAATTCCCAGGGGCTTAGAAATTAATTTAGTGACGAATGATTATACCCTGAGTGATAAAGGTCCAGTACTACGATTATCTTTATGGATAATTGGGGCCATAAAATAGTTCTAAAGCACCTTTTATTCGTCATTTGTTGACAATTCAACCAACTCTCCTGTCTGCCATCGTCCAAATTTAATGGGTCCCTATCGAAGTATGCAACACACGCATTTGTACGAGAGGGATGTCTTCATATTGTTATGCCATTGCATATCCTTTACTTCCTGATGTTGTTCATCAGTCTACCTCCTGCTCTTTTTTTCTCTGACACCTCTGAGATGGTACCCATAGCAACACCTCTGAGAAGAAGGTGAAAGTGAAGATGGTGAAGTCATCCCCAGCACTCACTGCTGACAATGCCAGTCATTAATGCAGCAGCTTCTGCCTACTCAGATCTCCCTCACTCCTCTCTGGTCTTGTTTGCCTCCAGTAGCAGCCACAGAGCTCGCTCACAGAGATCCAGAGACTTGCTGTTAATGATTTGTCACTTGTTTAGAACACCTCAGGATGGCAGCTCTGTATAATCTGCCCTCAATGGCACTGCCAGGTTGCATTAGGAAACAATTACCCAGTTTATGACTAGTAAAGTAGGCACCAGAATTTCCAATTAAACTCCCATGTTTCCAAAGAAGCCTGGATGCCCCTATATTTGAGGAAAGGAAGACACAGCACCTATTCTCTCCTTCTTAAGAATAAGCCATGGGAGAATCAGTGCCCTCTAGATTAATAAACTGAGAGCGACAGAATATAGAGAATGGTTTTATGTGAATTCATTTATTAACTTCTCATCCTTTGTTACGATCTGGGTAAAATAAAACAATGGACACAGTCGCCTAAATGTTTTTATAGTAAAGAACCCCCCCCCCAAAAAAAGAAAAGAAAAAAAAGCCTAACACGTAGCTTTATTACTTCAGTCACTGCCCTCCCTTTGTGTGTGTTTATGAACCCCCATGTGTATAAAAGCACATGACCTAGAAAAAAAAGAAAACAATGATTATGGAATTCTTTCTTTTACATTTTGAATAGATAAATGCTAGCATCTGTAGATTTTTATCAAAATGAGAAGTATATTTTACTGTAAAAAGTATCCATTATTGAATCCTTAAAATCAAATATAAGCTTGTATAAATTGACTAATTTAAAGTGTAATTACATTGAACAGATCTTGACTTTAAATACACCCTATGGATTGAAATCATTATATTTATTGAAACAGAATAAGGTTCGTTGGTTTGTTTTTCATAGCTAAGAAAGGTCAAATGTTATTCAACTTCAACTCCAAAAAGTTACAGCCTGGAGTTTCCATTCAATGGGTCTCATAATATCATATAATGATAATAATAATAATAACTTAGAAACTTATTAAAAATTCCAGAAGAGTACACAGATATTTAACAAAGGTCTGTGTATGCAAATATCACATACTCTCACAACCTTATTTTGTCCCCTCCCCAAAGAGGAAGAAAACTAACCATTTATCAGTAGCAGTGTGAAAGGAGAAGATTTATCATTTTAAATTTTTCATTGCAGATGGTTTTCATTTTAAAAGGCAGGGAAGCGATTTTTTTGAAATCATTTTTTTTCCCTAATGCAATTGAGCCAGACATTTCTCGTAAATCTTGTTGCTTTAGTAGACAATACTCAATTCTCTAAACTTTATATGCAATAGCCAAGCCTCTTTTTTTTTTAGATGCCCGTCTCCCAGGCATGAAAAAAAAGCCACTTGAAAGGTGGCATCATACCCAAAGTATGATAGCCAAAGGCCACTCCCCTTTTCCTTAGCTCATTAGCTCAAGTTCATCAAAGATATTCATCTTTTTGCCCAAACAAGATTATAATTTTCAATGAGTTTTCATAGATTTCTTTCTTCCTTTTTTGGTAAAAAGCAGGAAAATAAGTGAGTCTGCCCATCAATATTTCTTTTGAGTAAAATAGCAAAATGCATTCAGTGATTCACTGAGTTCACTGAGTCAGGGAACCAAAACAAAAAGCAAGCCATGGGGAAAAAGCAGGAAGGGAATGTTGACTTTGTAACAAAACAAAACAAAACAAAACAAAGAATCTAATATTGGATTTGAATTTCTTGCATGATGTTATTACCCCCTTTAAGGAAGAACGATTTAGCATTTGTGGTACAGCATTGGATACTTTTATTGGGCAAATGACACAGTGGTACCACGCTGACTAGATTCACTATCACTCATAAAGTACATTTGTTGTCAATTTTTGAGGCTCAAAACATGCCTAAGATCAAAATGCTCATTTAAATACCATCAATTGAAAAAATATCATCTTTTCATGAAAGGTTTATTCATATACACATGAATAAATATATATATTCATATACATATATAGAGACTATCTTCTAATGGGAGATTCCTTCCCATTTGCACAGATGAAAACATGTTGCTTTTTCAGATGCTGAGTTGGGCCTCTTATGACCATTTATGTTCTCAGCTTCGAAGATAACATGGATTGGATAAAAAACAATCACTGTTTGGCACGTACTTTGTAAGCGCCTAGTGGGCAGATCCAAAGATGAAGTCTATCTAAGATTTTACTAAATCAGTATTCATGTTTGCAAATATTTCAAAGAGATGCAACTAACAATCAACATTTACATAAAATCCTTTCTCTTAGAGTCAACAAAGGTGGCACAAGGTGGTCAATCTCTCCTAGATAGGGAGGGGCATTGGAATCTTAGCCCCCAATATCCAGTTCAGTGCTGCTCATGTTACTACCTGTGGCTTCATATAGAAGTGAGTGAGGGCTGAACATATTAGAAATGTAGAAAATGATCTTTAATCGACAAGGACATCTTAAAAAAGAATTGTCTTGAAGTTTATTCCAAAGATCATCTGTCTTAACATTTGTTTGCTCTAGCATAGAATAGGCTTCTGCTGTATCTCTTTCCCTTTTACACGTGTATGGTATTTTATTATTAAACTATGAAAATTACTGGGAAAAATAATGCCCATTTTTCCAAGCCCTCTTTCCCTACAGCCCCAAATTATAATATTACTTGAAAGAAATTTTTCTTAAACACCTGGAATGTGCACCAAGGTAATGAGTCGATAGACAAAAATCCTATCATCCAAGAATACATTCGTAAATATCATGCTGAAAAGTGTAAACAGGAAGATGAAAAACACCCATAATCCCATCACTAAGATACTATACATCTTATGTGACATATTTTTAAATCAAATCATATTTGATATAAAAACCCACCCTCTAGGATTTAACAGCAATCCGGCACAGGTCACCTTTTATTTCCCCTCCTTTAGGATCTTACACAGAAACTACGATTTACACAATCCAGCAATTTGAGAAGAGGGATCTCTGTCTTTCAGTTATTTGTAATCTCCATTGCAATGATCACAGTTAACTCAAAGGTACCTTCTTGGTTCTCCTCTTCAGTGCTACCCTTAGTCATGTGGATGTCCTGCTGTAGCTTAAGTTAAATATTCTTTCAAAGCCTAATTTTTACATTTGTATAATGTTCCACCCTATCATTGTGCCATGATTTCTTCAACCATTCCTGTATTGCTGACATTTGCATTCTTTCAAGAATTTTTATTATTGGTAGCCCTATACAACACTATATTTATAAATAGCTGAGCCTATCTCTATTTCATAAGGATAGATTCTTAGCAGTGGCATACCTGTATTAAGAAGTACACATGGTTTTAAGGATCTTTATTCAAACTTCAGAATTACTTTTCAAAAGTGATGTGAACGTGTTAATAATTTAATCCTTTCAAAATATGTGTAGCAAATTTCCCTGTCCACCTTTCAAATAGAGGCTTTAAGTTTTCATATAGTTAAATATATGCATATATTTTCTTTGTATTGTTTTCCTTTGTTTTATGCTTAGAAATTCTATATCCTGAGATCCAATATTATTGTTATATTTTAACTTTAATAAAACTAAAATCTATTTGCTATAAAGAATGAACTTAGAATTTTGTTTTTCAAAATAGCCACCTTTTCTTTTTCCCAGTAATTTATGGTATTATTGTTAACATGAAGGATCCAAATAGCCCCATGTCAGGACTAGGACTTGGGTGAGAGGAGTAAGGGATTCACCGCTGGGGCAAAATTGAAGGGGGCACCAAGAAACCTCAATAATCAAGACAAATAATACTGTGATACAGTACTTTAAAAAATCAGAACTAATGCAAAAGTTCATAATGAGCAGTATATCAAACTTCTAAGTATAGATAGAATCAAGTACTATAGCTTTCTGAGATTATTCTTTACAATAAAAGCTAAATGAAGTAACATGATTACTAGCAGTGTCCCTAATATTTCCAGAGATTTCTGTGGAGACTTCCATTCTCTGGGTGCTCACCTCTCATACCAAATTCTTGCTCAATTGCCAAACCCTTCTAAGCATCTCATCACTGCTCTACAAAGCTTTGTTCTTAGCACGGACACAGTTCCTTCATCTTTATTTCCCAAGGCACTGCTAACACAAGGCTGTTATGCAGAACAGGTTTTTACAAAGTTTGGAGATAATTGAGGGAGAGTAGAACATAGAACGGGAAACGCCCTAAGATTCACTATAAAACATCATTGTGTCTGAAACTCCATAGTGGGACTCGCCAATCACCGTCACAATGATTTCTCCTTAGATTGGCCAGATGCTAAGTTGCTTTCTGCTTACTGAGTTCCCTCACCTGTCATATATGTCTCCTGAGCTCAGCAATTATCAGCCTTCCTTTCCCATCTTTTTTTTTTTTTTTTTTTTTTTTTTTTTATCAATTCAAGTTATCACAGGAAAACTGAAAAGTCTTATTTCTTGGCTATAGAAAGTAAACGCCCAGGTACTGGCTTTTATATTAGATACCGTTTGTTTGTTTGTTTGTTTGTTTGTTTTCTAATCTCTATCCTCTTACCCTTAGCACTTCAGAGCTCACTGGCCTGACTTCTAACTGCCAACATGGGCATTTATTGCCTGAGGCATTATCTGGCCACCAGAGTTTGTTTGATCCATAGGAAGAGCAGGTTGGAAGCGCCCAGAGATCCATGCCTGCCCTTCTACCAACCCAGCACTCCTTAACCAATAACTGAGAGAATTTGTTGTGTAAATATTCAAGTTTTTTCACCTTCAGGAATTTGGAGTGGATTAGTCTAGGTGCATGTTTTACACTGACTCCCAGATTTCCCAAGCAAGATCAGGCTCCACTTGTCCACAATGGTAAGGTGCTTGAGAACAAAAACTCTCTTGGCTGTCTTCCCTCCTTGTCTTATTTCTCTATTCCCCTGCCCATATTTCCTAGGGTTACCTCCCGAATCAACTACTTGTACTCAAAAATTTATCTCAGGGTCCACTGCCTAAGACAGCATTCATAGCCAGAAGAGCAGTCTGACCTATGAATTTCCCTTTGCAAAGAATAGACAACTTTGGAATCAGAGTTTGTTTTACAATGGCTTAAAGGTTAGTGGATTAAATCTCTTGGTTGAATTAATTTCCCACCAACACTTCTTAAGCAGAAGGGGAGAAGATGTTGGGCAGGGCTTAAAAGAGATATTTTTTATTCTCATGCTATTTAAAGCAAATTCCAGGGTATGGACTCCTTTTATCTTTCCATTTCACCTAAATTCTAGTACATATATATCAAGGTCTTTTCCCCCTGGTTTCCATGTTTATTTTCATTGATCTATATGGGAGCACCATATTTTTTATTATTATAGCTTTTCATCACATTTTAAAAAATTGTATATAATTTTAGCTCTGATTTCTGTCTTCCCCTTTTATTTTCCTGTTTAGTCTCACTCTTTCATTTTTTCAAGTCAACTTAAAAATAAAAGTAAAATTTCAGAAAAAAAATCCTGCTGGGATCTGGAATAAAATTGAATTAGAAATAGAATAGAAATTAGCAAGAAGTTAGTCTTTGAAAAATTTTTCCTTCTACTTTGGAACATGGTGTGTCTTTCCATTAATTTTAGTCTTCTTTTATGTTTTCAGTAAAACACGGGTTATTGTTTCAAATAATGAAGCACATCTTTCTTATTGCAAATATGAACTTCATTTGGCTGCAAATATGAAGCACATATTTCTTAAAGTGATATAAGACCTAGAGTTAAAAATAAGTAAAGGTTAAAAAAAGGTTGTTTCTTTTTATAGAGGATTTAATCACAATATGATGCAATGAAATGAATACTTTCCCCAAGTATAGTGATATATTTTCATTTATGGATAAAAGTTCAAAAAGTTATAATTTAAAAATGGCTTCTAGCAGATGGGCAGTTTTTATCCATTTTCAGTGCAGTCTTACTATCAAAGATCTGGAACCTTTGATTTCAGAGACCTTCAACAGGGTAAACGATGTAACACCAATGTTATGACTGATATTTTTGATTTTTGAAATTTCATATGTTTACACTCTTTTCCAAAACAAAGGACGTGGAGGATAAGGTTAATTAAATAAGAACCAAGGAAAGGAGAAGGAAACATTTGTTTCTTTTCCCACAGAAATCTTTATTTAGATCCAGCCTTATTTCATTTAGATACTTCTGGTTCTGAGTTCAGTACTAAGTGACTCTGCTTAGTAGTGCTTTAAAAAAATCATAAGACTACACTATGCCTGAGAGGTCACTAACTCTAGAAGATATGAACCCTGAAAAGCATGGGGCAATGCAGTCAACTCACAAGAACTTCAAGTGACAAGTTGTGCTCTCATCTGCTTGAGAGAATGGACTTCAAAATCTGCCTTTGCCTTTAACTCACTGTGAGATAGTAATCAAATTACTTAGCCTCTCTGGGCCTCTATTTTTTGTAAGTAGAGCAGTTATAAGTTCTCTTTCAGCTCTCAAATCTTTGGTCTGAAATGACTCTGAATAGCTAAATATGGGTGATTTTCTAAGCCATTTATGTTTACTCACTTGCAGCAATCCAGAAAAAGTACTTACTTTTAACACCTTTATTGGAATACAATTTACATACTATAAATTCGTATTACCCATTTAGCGTGTACGATTCAATGGTTCTTTTAGTCAAAATTCTAATCACTTCCTCAATTCGGATAAAGTGGGAGGGGTTGTTTATTTTTATTTTTATTTTTTTAATTTTTTTTTTTCAACGTTTATTTATTTTTGGGACAGAGAGACAGAGCATGAACGGGGGAGGGGCAGAGAGAGAGGGAGACACAGAATCGGAAACAGGCTCCAGGCTCTGAGCCATCAGCCCAGAGCCCGACGCGGGGCTCGAACTCACGGACCGTGAGATCGTGACCTGGCTGAAGTCGGACGCTTAACCGACTGCGCCACCCAGGCGCCCCTAGGAGGGGTTGTTTAGACCATAAATTCCTCTTATTAAACATATGGCCAGTCAAGTTCAGTAAACCTGTTGGTAGAATGAGAAGATCTCTCTAGCCATATTTTCTCAATGTGCTTTCATTTTATTTGATGCATTTCAAATTCCTATATCAGACATAATACTTAAACAGAAGTCTAAAAACATTTCAGAGATAAATTAATGTATTGGGGGGATACGCAGGGTCCTGCTTAAGACATTACGATAGGTAAACCAGTTCGAGATATAGTTAGATACTCACATAGTAAAGCTCAACATCCTAACAACAGAAGAAAAAGATGTATTTCCAACATTAAACTACCCCTAGTCTGCTATGTGATCCTTGGCAAATCCTCTATGCCTTTATTTTCTCATTTTGAGAAAATGCCATCAGTTATACTACAATTTCTATTATTATTTTTGTTTTAATTTTGAGAGACAGAGATAGATAGAGCATGAGTGGGGGAGGAGCAGAGAGAGAGGGTGACACAGAATCCGAAGCAGGCTCCAGGCTCTGAGCTGTCAGCACAGAGCCCGATGCAGGGCTTGAACTTGTGATCTGGGAGATTGTGACCTGAGCTGAAGCCTGACTCTTAACTGACTGAGCCACCCAAGCGCCCCTATTATTATAACATTGATAGACATTTTTATTAATTAAATATCATGTCTTTATTAATTAAACATCATACAAAATTAGGGACTTCTGGGAAGATGGTGGAGGATCCTGAGCTCACCTAATACTATAGACACATGGAGACAGATCACTGCCACTAACTCTGAATGCAACTCGAAGACTGGCAGAGCAGACTTTCCACAGTTAATCACAGACAGGAGGCCACATTGAAAGGGCTACGAGGGGTGGAGACCTGGTCAGGAACCAAACTCTCAGTGAGACTAACCACAAATGGGAGAGACACCACATGGATGAAGAAGTGAGAGGTATAGAGTCCACACCCCAGGCATGGATGACCTACACTGGGAAAGGAGTCCCCATAACATTTGGGCTTTGAAAACTAGTGGGGCTTAGCTTTATGAAGTTTTATAAACAGTGAGGTTTAACCCCAGGTACTTTAAAAACTATCGGACTTAGCTCTGGGAGAACCAGAGGGAGATCAAAAACTGAGTGCTCAGCCTTAAAGAGCCAGCATAACAGACAATCCTATTGAGATACAACACAGAAGCAGCATTTTGAAAAGTACCTGGAGTATACGTGAAGGGGTTTATTAACTAACCTCAGAACATGTGATAGAGGAGCCAGGATTGTTAGGAGACTTCTCCAAGAAGGAGAGTGCTGTCAGGTACAATTTCTCATGGAAAGCTTTCCCCCAGCTTGATGCTTGTGGGAGCCAGCACAAACACTTCCCACCTACCTTTCTGGAACTGAAAACAGTGCCCTCACATTTTTCTATGGATTTGCCCCATCTGACCCACCCCACTCCACTGGTGTCCCTCGAGCACACACTGCAAGCAAGCCCAGTAGGGACTGGCACCATTCCAAAGTGACTCCCACCTGGGGGAGAGAGGAAGCTAACCCCACACACCAGTGCACTTGCAGTCCCACCAGCCAAACCTTCTATTTGGCAGTGCAGAGAGTGCTCTGTCAATCATAGCGCTGGGCACACGGACTGGGAGCAGGCATTGGGTCTCACTGTCAGCCCTGCCCATGAAAGAAAGCTTCATCAGGGGGCAGTGCAGGGAGAGCACCCAGCAGTTTGATGTGACTGCAGCCCTGGCAAACAGGTTGAGGGCAGGCATCTTGTTTGACTGCTGCTACTGCCCAACTACAGGCCTGCACCAGCCCAGACTGGCCCCTTAATGGCACAGGGACCAAACCCTGCCCAGTGTGCCCACAGCAGGCAGAGTGAGCCATTGCAGCTGACTGAACCAAAGGTAAATGATGCTCAGCCACAACAGCATAGTGCACACAATCCACATGGGGGAAGTACCTGGGTTTGGCAACCAAGGGACATCGTGCTACAAGGCACCACAGAATTTCTTGTTCGTAAGGCCACTACTTCCAAGATCAGGAGACAGAGTGGACTTCCCTAATGCATTAAAAAACCACAGAGTTAGACAACATGAGAAGACAGAATAACATCTCTCAAAGGAAAGAACAGGACAAAATCACAGCAAAAGAGTGAAATGAAATGCAGATAAGCAACATGCCCAATAAAGAATTCAGCGTAATGGTCATAAAGATACTCACTGGACTTGAGAAGAGTGGAGGACCTCAGTAAGACCTTAAACAAAGAGACTGAAAATATAAAAAAGAACTAATCAGACATGAAGAACTCAATAACTGAAATTAAAAATATACCAGAGGAAATAAATGGCAGATTAGCGAAGGCAGAAGAACAAATCAGTAATCTAAGAGACATGGTAATGAAAAGCAACGACACAAACAACAACAAAAAAGAATGAAAAAATGAGAATAGGTGACGGAACTTAGTAACATCATCAAACATAATAGCATTCTCATTATACGGATCCCAGAAGGAGAAGAAAGAGAGAAGGGAGTAGAAAATTTGAAGAAATAATACCCAAAACTTTCCAAATGTGGGAAAGTAAACAGACATTCAGATCCAGGAAGCACAGAGAGCCCCCAAAAAATTAACCCAAGGAGGCCCACACCAAGACAAATAATAATTAAAATGATGAAATGTAATGATAAAAAGAGAATTTTAAAAGCAGTAAGAGAAAAGAAAATGGTTACATACAAGGGAAACTCCATAAGGCTATCAGTTGATTTTCCAGCAGAAACTTTGCAGGTCAAAAAGAAGTGGCATGATATATTCAAAGTACTGAAAAGAAAAAACTGCAACCAAAAATACTCTATCCAGCAAGATTACCATTCAGGATAGAAGGAGAGATAAAGAGTTTCGTTGACAAACAAAAGTTAAAGGAGTTCCTCACCACTAAACCAGCCTCATAAGAAATGTTAAAGGGAAATTTTTAGAAAGAAAAGGCCATAATCAGGAGTATCAAAATTATGAAACAACAAAAAAAATTCAAGGTGAATGTAAACATACAATAAAAGTAGTAGATAAATCATGTATAAAACCAATATGGAGGTTAAAGTACAAAAGCAATAAAATCAATTATATCTACAAAAAT
Organism: Prionailurus viverrinus; assembly: GCF_022837055.1. Lineage (NCBI taxonomy): Eukaryota > Metazoa > Chordata > Mammalia > Carnivora > Felidae > Prionailurus > Prionailurus viverrinus. Next base: position 62,456,138 of record NC_062566.1, read on the forward strand.
CAGTCAAGGTATTCACAAAATAAAAGGATGCAAAGTATGGTATCATATACATAAAACATGGGGGTGTAGTAAAAATTCAGTGCTTTTAGAATGGGTTCAAATTTAAGCAACCATCAACATAATATAGACTGCTATCACATGAGATGCTATTATATGTGAACCTAATAGTAACCACAAATCAAAAACCTATAATAGATACACAAAAAATAAAGATGAAGGAATCCAAGCATAACACTAAATAAAACCATTAAATCACAAAGGAAAAGGGCAAGAAAAGAAGGAACAGAGAAAAACTATAAAAATAACCGTAAAACAAGTAACAAAATGGCAATAAGCACAGACCTATCAATAATTAATTTAAATGTAGATGGACTAAGTGTTCCAATCAAAAGACAAAGGGTGACTGGATAAAAAAGAAAGACCCATCTATATGCTGCCTACAAGAGACTCACTTCTGACCTAAAGGCACACTCAGAATGAAAGTGAGAAGATGGACAAACATTTACCGTGCAAATGGAAGTGAAATGAAAGTTGGATTAGCAATACTGATGTCAGACAAAATAGATTTTAAAATAAAAATTAAGAGCCTAAGAAGGACACTACATAATGCTAAAGAGAACAATCAGAGGATATGATTGTAAATATCTATGCTCCCAACATAGAAACACCTAAATACACAAAGCAGCTAATAACAAACATAAAGAAAAAAGTTGAAAGTAATACAGTAAAAGTAGAGAACTTTAACACCCCACTTAACATCAATTCATCCATAATCCAGATGGGAAATCAACAAGGAAACAGTGGCTTTGAATGACACATTGACCAGATGGACCTAACAGATATATTCAAAACATTCCATCCAAAAAGCAGCAGAATACACATTTGCAAGTGCACATGCAATATTCTCCAGAATAGATCACATATTAGGCCACAAAACAAGTCTCAATAAGTTAAAAAGACTGAAATCATATCATGCATGTTTCTATACAACAATATGAAATTAAAAACCAATCACACACACACACACACACACACACACACACACACAAATCTGGAAGGATCACAAATACATGGAGGCTAAATAAATGCTACTAAACAATGTATGTGTCAATCAAAGAGGAAATCAAAAAATATATGGAGACAACAAAAACTATGGTTCAAAATCTCTGGGATGCATTAAAAGTAGTCCTAAGAGGTAAGTTTATACCGATACAGGTCTATCTCAAGAAGCAAGGAAAATCTCAAATAAATAAGTTAAACTTAAATCTAAAATGAGCTAGAAGAAGAATAAATGAAGCCCAAACCAGTAAAAGGAAGGAAATAATAAAAATTAGGGCAGAAATAAATAAAACAGTTAAAAAATAGAACAGATCAATGAAACCAACAGCTGGTCCTTTGAAATGATACACAAAATTAATAATCCTTTAGCCAGACTCATAAAAGGCAGAGAGAGAGAGAACACAAATAAATAAATAGAAGAGGATGAAACACTTTGAAACTCATTTTAAGAGGCCAGCATTACCTTGATACCAAACCAGACAAGGACACTAATAAAAGAGTCTATGAGCCAATATCCTGAAGAACATAAATGTAAAAAATCCTCAGTAAAATATTAGCCAATTGAATTCAAGAATACATTAAAATGATCATACACCATACTCAAGCAGGATTTATTCCGGGGATCCAAGGATGGTTCAACATCCACAAATCATGGATACACCACACTAACAACAAAATGAAGGATAAAATTCATATGATCATCTTGATAAATGCATAAAAGCATTTAATAAAATTTAACACCCATCTATGATAAAAACTCTTAATAAAGTGGGTATAGGGAGACCACACTGCAAGATGATAAAGGCCATACATGACAAGCCCTCAGCTAACATCATATTCAACTGTGAAAAACCAAAAGCTTTTCCTCTAAGATCAGGAATAAGACAAGGATGTCCACTCTTACTCTTTTATTCAACATAGTACTGGAAGTCCTAGCCAGAGCAAGAGGCAATGGAGGGGGGGGGGGGGAAATGCATCCATGTTAGGAAGATGTAAAACATCACCATTTGCAGATGACATGATATTACATACAGATAACCCTAAAGACTCCACCAAAAACTGCTCACACTAATAAATTCAGTAAGGTTGCAGGATACAAAGTCAATAAATCTATTCCATTTCTATACATTTATAACTGTCAGAAAGAGAAATTAAGAAAACAATCCCATTTATAATTACATCAGAAAAAAAAATACCTATGTATAAATTTAACGAAGGTGGTGAAAGACCTGTATGTTGAAAATTGTAAGATGTGAATGAAAGAAATTGAAGACACAAAGAAATGGAAAAATATTCTGTGCTCATAGATTAGAAAAAATCAGTACTGTTATATGTCCATATGACCCAAAGCAATGTACAAATTCAATGCAATCCCTATCAAAATTTTAATGGCATTTTTTACAGAAATAGAAAAAATAACCTAAAATTTGTAAAGAACCACAAAGACCCTGAATAGCCAAATCAATCTTGAGGAAAAAGAACAAAGCTGGAGACATCATGCTCTCTGATTTCAAACTATAGTACAAAGGTTCAGTAATTAAAACAGTATTACATTAGCATGAAAACAGAGATACAGATCAAAGGAACAGAATAGAGTCCAAAAATAGATCCACGCATATTTGGTCAATTAATTTACAAGAAAGGAGCCAAGAATATACAATGGGGGAGAGGGCAATCTCTTCAATAAATGGTGTTGGGAAAACTGGACAGCCACAGGCAAAAGAATAAAACTCAACCAATATCTTACATCATACACAAAACTTAAGTCAAATGGATTAAAGATTTGAACATAAGACCTGAAACCATAAAACTCCTAGAAACAACATAGGTGGTAAGCTCCTTAACATAAATTTTAGCAATGATGTTTTTAATCTGACACCAAAAAACAAAAGCAACAAAAGTAAAAATAAACAAGTGGAACTTTATCAAAATAAAAAGCTTCTGTACAGCCAAGAAAACCATCCACAAAATGAAAAGGTAACCTATTGAATGGGAGAAAATATTTGCAAATCATATCTGATAAGGGGCCAATATCCAAAATGAATAAAGAACTCACACAACTCAATACCAAAAAATCCAAACAATCCAATTTAAAAATGGCAGCAGATATGAATAAATATTTTTCCAAAGATGACACATGGGTGGCCACTAGGTACATGAAAAGATGCTCAGCATTAAACATCAGGGAAATGCAAGTCAAACCACAATAATATCTCAAGGGGCACCTGGGTGGCTCAGTTGGTTAAGCATCTGACTCGGTTTCAGTTCAAGTCATGATTTCATGGTTTGTGAGGTCAGCCCCATATCAGACTCTGCACTAACAGCGTGGAGCCTGCTTGGGATGTTCTGTCTCCCTCCTCTCTCCGCTCCTTCCCCACTCATGCTCTCTCTCAAAATAAATAAATAAACATTAAAAAACAGTAATATATCACCTCATACTCGTTAGAATGGCTATTGTCAAAAAGAAAGGAAATAAGTGTTGGTAAATATGTAGAAAGAAGGAAATCCTTGTGTACTGTTAGTAAATTGGTGTAGACACTATGGAAAAGAGTGTGGAGGTTCATCAAAAACTTAAAAAGAAGACTACACCATGCAATCCAACTATTCTACTTCTGGGCATTTATCTGAAGAAAGTGAAAACAGCAACTCAAAAAGATATATGTAGCCTATGTTCATTGTTGCATTATTTACAATAGCTAAGATATAGAAATAATTGAAGTGTCCATCGATGGATGAATGGATAAAGAAATTGTGGTATATTTACAGTGGAATAGTAATCAGCCATTATAAAAGAATGAAATCTTGTCATTGGCAACAAGAGGGATGGACTTCAAGGACATCACGCTAACTGAAATAAGTCAGACAGGAAGACAAATACCATATGATCTCTCTTACATGTAGAATCTAAAAAACAAACAAAATAAAACAAACACAACACTGAGCTCATAGTTACAGAGAACAGATAGTGTTTGCCAGAGCTGGGGGTCTGGTGAAAGGGGTCAACAATAATGAGCAAAAAAATGTAATTAAAAACAGATTTTAAAAATGTATGTGGGGGTGCCTGGGTGGCTCACTCAGTTAAGCGTCGGGCTCTTGATTTCAGCTCAGGTCATGATCTCATGGTTTGTGGGTTCAAGCCCTGCATCAGGCTCCACGTTGACAGTGTGAATCCAGCTTGGGATTCTCGCTCCCTCTCTCTCTGTACCACTTCAAAATAAATAAATAAACTTTAAAACAAATTAAAATATATATGTGTGTGTTTTGCTGGGAACCAGTAGCCACGGTTGGAATTTTATGCTGAGATTACAGAAGAGAAATAGAAAAAAATTTTATTTGGTCAAATGATATAAAAAATTCATATTCTTAATTACAGAGTAATTTATAAACAAATGCTTCCATTTATTTTTGTGGTACTCCTTTACTACATTTATTTGAACTCCCCTTGTACAAGAAGGTTCTGGATATGTCTCACCATATTCAGGGAAGTCAAATTTAATTTCATGGTTGAACTGCATTAGTTTGCTCAGTAGCTAGGGCTACTGCTCTTCACACTGGGATCTCTGGTCTGAGTTGAGGTGGAGAGTGAGGTCAAAGGAAATGGGTACTAGTGAACATGGGGACCCTGAGCTGGTGGCCACTTCAATAGGAGGTCCCACACTGGTCATTGCTGTCCTTGCTGCCACACCGAAAGAAGAAATTCAAAAGTGTTCACTGAACGTAGATGACTTTCCAAACCATGTGGTCTGAGAAGTGAACAGCTCCTCCCACCAGTGATCAGTAAAATAAATACTTATCCAGTGCCCTCCCGTGGGCAAAACGCTGTGGCATGTGCCAAGATGAAGGACAGAAAGTCCCTGGTTTACAAGAGGGTGGGAAGTGTGCAAAAGTAACCTTAAAACAAGGCAGATTGTGAGGTGCGTTTTAAGAAAGCAGGGGAGACAAACTGAGGATTCAGAGAGGCTTCTTGAAAGAGTGGAGATTTGAGCCAGGGTTTCAAGGTAGACAGACCTTAATTAACTACCTTAGTCTGAATTAAGTCACAGGACTAAATAATTTCTTTTAAGTTTTTTTTTAAGTTTATTTATTTTGAGAGACAGAGAGAGCAGAGGAAGGGCAGAGAGAGAGAGAGAGAGAGAGAGAGAGAGAGAGAATATCCCAGGCAGGCTCCATGCTGTCAGCATGGAGCCCGATGTGGGGCTTGAATCCATGAACTGTGAGATCATGACCTGAGCCAAAACCAAGAGTTGGATGATTAACTGACTGAGCCACCCAGGCACCACCCCCTTTTTAAATTTTTTTTTAAGTTTATTTATTTTGAGAGACAGAGCAGATGAGGGAGGACTAAAATTTTAATCAAAGGCCTTCATCCTCAGTAAAACATTTGCCAAGTCTCCTATGTGTATACAAAGGAAATATGAAACCACGTACTGGAGTATATTGTATTTGTGGAAAACCCCATAATATGAATATTAGAAAAATTAAAGCATAATAGTGAATGTAAACATGAGAAAAGTTACCCCCTCACATATCAAACCTAATCCCCACACCTAAATATGCAGATACAAACACTATCTATGGCTTCCAGCAGATACACGATATAGGAATAAGAGCTGATTTTTTTTTTTAAAGAAATCAAACAACAGCTTCTCGAGCAATGCAAAAGTTACAAAATGCGTAATCAAGAGCAAGAAATTTTAACCTGGAGTTTAATGCACTGGAAATAGTTGGATCTCGATTGGCAGTGATCTTTTCTGACCATTCAGCTTTCATGCTACCATCTCAAGTTCTGGGTCAGTGAGCATACCACCCTCCAGGCCACAGCCCCACCCTCACTTGCCCAGGATGCCAGTGATGTATGATGCTAAGTCATCATATAATGAAGAACCAAGCACTCAGCCTTTTCTAATTTTCACAGAAAATGAACTTTAATTCAAAACTATGCCTGGCTAATTAAACTTTCCTGTGATCTAATTTGCTCTAATTATTTCCATAAATTGAGATGTAACAGGGGTTACATAAAATTATCGTAACAGAAAATTGAGTTTGAGTCTGAATTTTAAGCAAAGATGAGGTGTCTGAATCGTTGAAACCTGTTGCTGAATTTAGATACAATTATACAAAAATCAGAACTGTACAAAATAAAACAAAATAAATTAAAATTAAAAAAGCTTTTTTTTTCTTCCTCTTGAAAATCCTTACGTCAAGTTTCACCCTGAAAATATTCATGACTTAGGTTATACCACAAAAATGAGGCTGAACAAATACTTTGATGTAAATCCAATGAAAAACTGAGTCATCTAAATTCAACACATTGACCATTCAATACCAACTATAAGCCAAACTACCTCTTACTTCCTAACGGGTATAAAATCTAGTTATATGCTATATTAGAAAGCATGAACATTCTCTATCAAATTATATTTTCATATCTCTCTGGCATCAGAATGGCAACTTTTAAAAAAAAATTTTTTTTAATGTTTTATTTTTGAGACAGGGGGAGACAGAGCGTGAGCAGGGGAGGGTCAGAGAGAGAGCGAGACACAGAATCTGAAGCAGGCTCCAGGCTCTGAGCTGTCAGCACAGAGCCCGACGCGGGGCTCGAACTCACAAACCGTGAGATCATGACCCGAGTCGAAGTTGGATGCTTAACTGACTGAGCCACCCAGGCACCCCCAGAATGGCAACTTTTGAAAAAGGTCCCCCACTTTTTTTTTGTCGGAGGTAAGGAAGGGAGAAGACACCTCCCTTCAACCTATAGAGAAATGGAAATGGTTATCACAAGTGCAAACATATTAAACTGAACCACAGAACTTTACCTAGAGTTAGGACCAACTCTCCAAAAAAGATAATGAACAGAATGAGTTCACACCCCAAGCTATCAAAACGACAAGAGTTGGGACCTTAGTATATATCCTTCATTTTGGCTAACTAGATCACATTTCCACCGATGTTGGTGTATGCTTTATAGTAACACAGGGCCTGGATCCCACCAATAGGAATAATTGCCATTTGCAGAAGTCTTAAGAAATTGCCTGATAAAAGTTTTTTTAATCAATTAAATAAATATACCAAATTAAACTCATCTATATTTTTAATGTACCTCATTGTAGTTCATTATGGAAGACCCCCATATGTTCTGTATCATTAGTGAGACATTCTCAGCGGTGTAATGATGTAGTGCGTACACATGGGGTAAAGTAATGCATTTTTCACTTCTTCTGCACATTTCATTACAGGATGGAGATGCGGCAATTTTCCACTGAAGATTCCATTTTGGTGGGAAAGGGAAATAGACCTAGAGCCAGTGCTGTGTCCAATTTCTCTAACTTCCTAAGTCAGAACTGCTGAGGGTAACTGTTCATCAGCAGTCCTCTCCCCTTCAAGACTCAAAAGAGGAGGATAGAGGCTGCAGTTCCTAGCCCTTTTTCTTCAAACAAACCAGAGGTGTTGGATTTCTGAGGAAAATGAATCCACTCATTCTTATCGGCCATTTTTGCCAATATTAATCGCAGTTCTGATGCCATAAAGGGGAATTTCAGTTTACAGAAAATGGGAGATGTGGGACCCCATTCTTTGCCAAAGTTAGCTCGCTTGAGTATTTGGGGATGATCCATTAGCATTTACATTTTCTTTTGCTTCGTTGGTGTAACCAGATCTTTGTGAGGACTTCATCCAAAAGGACTGCTCCAGAGGAGTCTAGAACTCTGCAGGGCAAGATAAAAGGCTGCTGGATCACAGCTCATAAATAGCTGTGCACTGATCCCATGGCTTTTTTTTTTTTAATGAAAGATTACAAGCCACACAAAGATACAAAAGTGAAATGTTTTCCATGGGATGTTTCAGGAGCCCATGTGTTTATAATTGCTTCTTCTCCATTTGCTGAGTCTGTTTGCCTTCTCCCTTTTCAGTTATCCACAGCAGGGAAAGGGCTTCTCAGTTTGAGTGTTGAACTGGCTGTGAACTATCCTCACCCACCTCCCCCAACCCCCTTGTCACCTTGATGCACGTAGGCAATGCAGCTGCAACATGAGCCCCGACTCGGTCTTCCCTGTGCCCCTATCCCTGACCTGCACAAAAGTCAAGAATGAAGTCCTTCAAGAAGGAGGTGTGTTATTACACATCATTTTATTAAACGACTCCCTGCTGAGGGATGGTCACATGGGCTCAATTAAGTGTTTCTGGTGATGTTTGTGTCTGTGTGTTGTGGGTTGATAGAAGATAACATGCTACATTGTACCCAGCCCCATGCACTTTTCCCTCTCACCATTTGCAAATATCTGATCTGTAATATATTTTCCGTTTCTAGGTAGGGAAGAGAGGAAGAAAGAAGGAAAGGAGGGGGCAGAAGAGACTCCCCCACCATCGTTGGTGGGAGGAAAGGAGAAAAAATAACAGCGAACAAGCCAGCAAGATCCAAGCATCCGCTAGGTGCCCCTTTAATAATAGGACAGGGAGACAATGATGAGGAACGGTCGCCGTTTTCTGTTCAGCATCACCTCCTCGTCTGACATTAAGCTGATGTCTACGAAGGCCACAGCAGACCCAGTTCCATCTGCACTCCTCAAGCTGAACACTTGCAAGGGAGTCAGGGCACAGATGATGCAACGGCTGTATTTTGTTGCAACAAGAGCTGATGAAGAACAAACACCCTGGCAAGTGAATGAGCTGGCTTCTCTAAATGCCCACTCCAGTGTCATGCTGTCTTTTCTTTTTTTTTTTTAATTTATTTATTTTGAGAGAGAGAGGGAGAGAGAGAGAAAGAGAGAGAGAAGGGGGGAGAGAGTGAGTGAGTGAGAGAGAGAGAGGAGAGAGGAAGAGAGGGAGAGAGAAACCCAAGCAGGCTCCATATCTAGTGTGGAGCCTGACGCAGGGCTTGAACTCACAAACTGTGAGATCATGATCTGAACGGAAACCAAGGGTTCAGCCACTTAACCAAGTGAGCCACTCGGGCTCCCCTGTCCTGTTTTCTAAAGTAAATTTCTCTTCACTGAGGAAGGGGCCCTTAAAGAAAAATCACTACCAAGGCCGAGCTGGAACACAGGACTATTTGCTGCCTCTCTGACAGATTTCCTGTCAATTCCTCCAAAGTGCACAGCATCTACCATGCAATATTCTGTGTGGAGACAAATCATGAGCCACATACAGCTGTGCACATTATCTGGCAGGCAGATGTTGGATTGGGGCTGCAGTTGATACAGTTCACGTGCAGAAAGAGAAAGAACAGTCCATTTGTGCTAATTCTCCTCTTTCTTAACAAGTTCACTATTTGAACCAGACCCTCCACTTGGTTTATCTGTAAAACGTAGTAGATTCAGTTTCTTCTTGATGTTCTCCTGTTTCAGAGAGGAGTTAATCGGGTTAAAGGGTTTGGCCTTTAGCCGAAACCTTTGATTCCAGACTTTAAACAGGAATGCTCTCATTTTCCCCCTTGTCTCCATAACTATGTTCTCGGGGGACTGGGGAGGTTGAAGCTGAAATTAGAGGACTACAAGCACTAACACCTGCTGCCAGTTCATTGGCTTTTGCTGGTTTTACAGCAGCATCGGGTGCTTCAACAGTTTGTGCAGTAAAAGATGGAGAAGGGAGCAGTGGCCCTATCATGGCGTGCCATTTTTTTTCTCGGCGGCTCTTCTCATTTGGCTGCCGTCACAGCCACGCTGTGACCGAGCACGGCTGTCCTCTCTCTGGCTTCTAACTCATTACCAATGCCTGCCAGAGTACGACCAATGGAGGTGACCACAAACGCCTTCCTCATCGGAGGGAGCCAGACGTGCATGAAGGGGACTTTAAATTATTAAAATTATTTATAGATTTTCCTTTTTCATCAGCACACATAGCTGGGGTGGTGATGGAGAAGGCCTACTCTCCTGGCCTCATGGAAACAAAATCCCCCCACGTTTCAGGGAGGCCTCAGACTTACGTGGGAAAAGGGCAATGTCTGCAGGGTCACTCCTGAAACAGCACAAACAAATGGGAATGGATCTCAGCTGGGACTCTCTAGTCTAAGAGATTAGAAGTGGGAGAAGAAGGGAGGAAATGAGAGGTCCTGGAATCTGACACATGAATCCTACTGCCCCCTCCATGTTCACCACGAAAGACTCTAAAGGCAGAGAGGGGCCCAGTCCCAACGTCCTGCCCCCACTTAGAGCTGCTCCTCCACAGGGAAGGCAAGTCCCAACATCACCACCGCAGCGAGGAAGCACGTGGGACCGAAGCATCCACTTCCCCGGTCCTGCTCTGGCCTGGCTGTGCAACCTGCATCAAGTTACAAAGCGCCCTCCATACAAGGACTTGCAACATTAAAGGGCCTCTCTCAAATTTCGAAACTTCTTCTGCTCTCATCCGTCTCTTCCTTTTCACCCTATCATTTAAACTCAAGCAACCTCTTATCATCTGTGCCCTTCTATTTTCTGGAAGCGCCATTTATGTCCTATTCTCCAATTTAGTATTCTGTCATAAATTGCTGTTTTTTTAAAGGCATTTCTCAATCCAGGTCACTGGCACACATGGGGCCCAGCCCAGTGACTGGTTGTCTCTCCCATTTCATGTCCAGCAAATTGCTTCCTCCTCTCAGCAAGATTTCACTCCATCTCTCTCCCTTTGCTGAGTTTTGAAACACACACACACACACACACACACACACACACACCTGAAACAGGAACCCTCACCGGACTACTTGATGCTGGCCAGGAACATCCACAATGAAGACATTTCTACTATGGGTTTGCATGCAAAGGTAGTATCTCTAAAAGCCCCACTGTCCCGAGATACCTGGGTTAGAGCTGCCACAAATCTCCGAAAGGCAGCCCTTTCTTTCAGCTTCCTTTTGCGAGGGCTGACGCTGAGGCACAGAAAGAGGAACTACTTTGCCCAACTTAATGTCTTTCTCTTAAAACATTTATTTAAAAAAACTTAAAATTTGCTCTATACATGTTAAAACATGAATCTCTAGTCCCTTGGTTTAGAGGAGAAGCATATAGCTGGAGGGTATGAAGCCGGTCTTTCTTTTAAATCTGTCCTAAATTGCCTCTGGATTGTCCTCACCTGGAGGCTGAAGTGCAGGTGGGCAAAACCCTCAAGTCAGAGGTCAGTTGAGAGCATACCTTTCATTTGCACGCACTGTAATTTGGGGAGCCCTGCATCGCAGAGGCAGAGCACAGGGCTTTGTACCTAGATGACTCCCTTTATTTTTATTTAACATTTATTTATTTTTGAGACAGAGAGAGAGCATGAACAGGGGAGGGTCAGAGAAAGAGGGAGACACAGAATCTGAAACAGGCTCCAGGCTCTGAGCTGTCAGCCCAGAGCCCGACGCGGGGCTCGAACCCACGGACCGCAAGATCATGACCTGAGCCGAAGCCGGACGCTCAACCGACTGAGTCACCCAGGCGCCCCTAGATGACTCCCTTTAAACTGCGGCTGCAGATGGGGCCCACAGCAAGAGCTGTGGGCAGGCAGGGTTTTCTCATCGCCAGTGAGTGTTTCACACCACAGGGTGGATGATCACTTTTAAACGGATATCCTATAAGGATGGCCTTGGCAACACGGGGTGATTAACCTCTCATCTCTGGGTTCTGAGCCTGATTCAGTGCACCACTGGAAAGGCATTGGGTGGCCCCGTGTCGCTTGGCTCTTCCCGGAAGTCGCCAGGTCTCCGGTTTGAAGGGAAGCTGTGATTGGCACCAAACCCAGAGCGAGAACTGGGGGCACGTGGCAGAGAAGGGACACAACCTCAGATGAAGGTGTCCCGCCCGGTACTATCTCCCGTTAAACCGCCATGGTGAGCATTTCCACACAGATCAAATTCACCCGAATTATTAAAGAGCTGAGAAAAAAAAATTCCCATCACAATTACATGGATGTTCTGTCAACAGCAGTAACAGTAGCAGTTACAGAATAACTACAGATAATTACAATCATTTAATTCAAAGTACCAAGTCACTTCATGCAGAACATGACTCATTTATCATTATTGACCCTAGAAGAAGCAAATTTACCCAAATCAATAAAGGTTCCAAATATCCATTAGAGCAGACAGAGATTGGTTACAAGTGTTAGGCGCTTCTATATACCTGGATTAATAGGGGGAAGTAGGTCTGGATGCTTTTGATTAATGAAGAGATTTTTTTTTTTTTCCTTTCGAGACAGTTATTTGAAACAGAATTGACCTTAATTTCTCCTTTAATTCATGTTATGGAAAGTCAGTTGTTTTTGTTAAGAAGTTTCATTCCCATTAGTTGCTGAAACATAGTGTAATTACAAAGAGAAGTAATCTATAAACAGGTAGAGTTCCACTTTGTTTTTAATGGACTCTTCGGGGCTCCCTGAATATTCATGTGGCAGAGATCCATCTGGTGGGAATGGGCTGGAGTCTGGTGGGAATGTCCAGACATCACTGTGCTTCTCTTTTTAAGCCACTTCTGAGAGGGGGTGCCTGGGTGGCGAAGTCGGTTAAGCGTCCGACTCTTGATCTCGGCTCAGGTCATGATCTCACAGTTTGAGTTCCAGCCCCGCATCAGGCTCTGCACAGAACCTACTTGGGATTCTGTCTCTCCACTCTCTCTGTCCCTCGCCCACTTGCGCCCTCTCTTTCTCTCAAAATAAATAAACTTAAAAAAAATAAATAAACTACTTCTGTGAGTTTCTTCACACTCGGATAAAATTCACCCAAATTATAAAAGACAAGAGGAAAAGTAAATTCCCATCACAATTATAGGGATGTTCTATCAACAATGTTAGTAGTCGCAGCTTCAGAATAGCTACAGATAATTGCAATCTCCTTGTCGTAGAAATGAGAAGGTTCAGGCTGCTTTTGAGAGTCTGGTATTGAAAAATAAAATTGAATGTGGATGGAGATTGGGATAATAATAACTCAGTTCAGTCCCTGAAACGTCAAGTAGTTCAAACTGATTCCCAGGTGTTTTACAAACATTACCGCACTAATCCCAATGCTGAGGGCTGGTGGGGAGGAAAGGGAGAATTGGAGGGAAAACCCTCCTACCTCAACGAAACACACACAGATTGGAGCATGTCTCACCCAGCATCCCAATCCAAGTCCCCAGGATAGAGAATTCAGGCTTCCGTCATAAGTGGACTAGGTTGTGAAATGCATTAGCATAAAATTAGCTATCGTGTGAAAATAAAAGGTTATGAGTCTATTTGTTCAGCAGTTGTCAAAATTGCAAGATTTCCTTCATGACAGAAATTTAAAAAGATGAAAATCTGTGAGTGTCATCCCACAGGAAGTCTCAACAGTACAATGTCAGATTGTTCTTCCATGCTGCTCCCCAAACCCTTAGTCCCACCACTTCGTCCTCGCCCCAGTCGGCTGAGGGGAGCGGGGCCTGGCTTTTCCAAGGTCACCCGGTCAGTGAAGACGCAGCTGACATCCGAGTGCACATGAGTCTGGCTACAAAGGCCGTCCTCTTCCTGCCATACCTTGCTGTCTCCGGCAGAGTTCAGGCGGTCCCTATCAGGGCAAGCATTCGGCAAAGAAGTCATCTGGAAGAACTAAATCAACATTCCAAAATGGGGTTTGAATGCTTCATACCCCCAAGAAGAATAAATGATCTTTCCCACTCCTGTGGGGGTCTCTCAGGATCAGGTGCGGCATAGCCCACACTTTACGTTGATTAGTTCTTGTAGAGAAGCCAAGTTCCACAGCCCTCTCGCTGAATATGGAGTTTAAAATCCTTACTTGAGGAACTGAGAAAACTCTCCCCAGCTAAAAATCCAGCCCAACAGGAAATCCAGGTACCGGGCGGGGAAGGGAATCAGCTGGAACTACTAAAGAAACAATTGCTTCCTTAACGCCATCTGGGGAAGAGAAGCTGGCGTGGAGGCTGAGAACATGGAAGGAAGCTCTAAGGAAGAGGGAAAAATGCACAAGAAGCATAAGTCACTGGGACTGAAAATTTGTTCCATTTGTGTCTCTCGGCAGGAAGAAATAAAGAAATGCTGACAAGGCATGCCAGGCTGAATCCCCTGAGCAGTTGGCCTGGTTGACTTTGTGTGATGGTGGGCCAACCTGTGTGCCTGCAGGCTCACACCACCGTAGCTCTTCAAACACATTCTATAGATCCCGCTAATAAATTCCGTTTGGCTGCAACCCTTTCCCAGTTCCAGGCAGTCGCCTCTGAAGTGTAAGTGCAGCCTGTCTTGAAGCCAGGCTACTGCCACTTACTGGTGATCGGTACCTCTTTGGAAAACTAATCTACGCTGCATTTAAAGGCAGGAAGCAGAGTCTGAATGAAAATGCAGTACCATGGCTGGAGGACACAGCTCTCACACCTTCTGCAGCTCCAGAATAAGTGCTATGTTTTAAAAATATATATGTATGTGTTGGCAACATTGAAAAGGGGGCTAAAAAAACATCCCCCACAGAAGTGAGAGCAGCAGCAAAAGAAACGTTAGCGCCCTGCTGACGGGAACAATAGAGCATATGGACATCACACTGCGCTTGCCAAGCAGACGAGGGCAGGATGATCAAAATGGAGTCAATCTGCTTCTCTAATAGCAGAAGAATCGCCTGTGTGAACAGTGTCTCCAAGTGTGCAACCAGGCTCTTTAATTGCCTAAGAAAGAAGAGAGGGTTTGGTTCACATTGTAGCCAAGCGTACTCCTTCCGCGGGGGGTCTTGATTTCTGGGCACTTTTTGCCCTGAGTCTCAGGTGGCCACCACGTGTGGATCTCCACTCCTGAGCCCTGGTACTAAAGCAAAACATCACCTGGCAAGGGCTCTTGCGCCAGAAACCATTCTTGACTGTCACTGAGGTGGACCTTATTCACCCCACATCATAGAATGAGGTCTACAGAGCTCGGCTCAGGTTAAGGCAGCTCACTGTCCACCCAGAAAGTTCCCAGTGCCTGCATATTTCCTTCCAAATTCAATCCGGTCCCCTTCAGGAAAGGTACTAGCATAAAAAAATTACAAATCTTGAGGTCAATTTTTTTTCTCCATTTAGTTACAACGGTGATTGGAAGGGGAATGCAGAAGGCTTGATGCAGCCCCTCACCTTCTCAGAGAACCACCTGGAAACATGGGTTGAAGAGCAAATTGCCCTCCTTATAGCCATGAGGACCTTCAACCCAAAAAGCACACAGTGAGTGTAAGTTGAGGCCTTGGGTCTTTTACTCTTTGTGACTAAATATTATACACTAACACAACTCTCAAATTTACGTTTAAAGCACAGACCCCTCCCCTGATCTCCAGACTCATGTATCTAACTGTCTATTCAGCATTTCAACTTGGTTGTCACACAGGCATTCAAAATTGTGCCACAAATACATTATATCTTTTACTCCCCACGGCGTCCTCTGCAGTCCAAAGTACATCCTGTTTCACCGGACTTGACTACCATTCTTTCAGCCCTCAGCTCCCTACCATCTATTTCCTAAACAAAAGCTAGAGTATGTTTAAAACACTAATTGTATGACTTTCCTTTCCCACTTAGAATCTTTCAATAATTTCTCATTGCACTTCCATGGGAAGCTAGGCTCCTTTCCATAACATTTGAAACCCAGACAACTCCCTGTACCCTCTAATTTAATCTTTTCTGTACAGTTCTCTCCATCATACACAGAGCTGCAGTCACAGTGGCCTCCTTCCAGACTCTTTGAGCCTGCAAAATACTTTCTACCTCAGTGCCTTTGGACAAGTCAGACTGCTCCTCCCCTTCTCCTTCCATGGTTCCCTTTTCCTCTTCCCTCGGCTCACTGCTGACGTCCACTCCCCCAGAACCTTCTGTGATAATCCTCTGTAAGCAGAGTTTCTGTATCCCTCCATAATTGTTGTCCATCCCTGGACAATCTCCCACATCCTCCCAAAAATTCCATGAGAGGGGAGAAGAGCCCAGTTTGTTTCACTTACCACTGTCAGCTCATTACCTGGCAAATGTCTGATGCATAATAGCCACATGGTAAATTTGAGCTAAATGAATGAATGTGCCAAATGAGAAAAGGGAGCCGAAAGTGTTGAAAAAGGAAGATAAGAAACAGAGGAAAGAATAAAACAAGAAGGTAAGTGGGCATCAGTATAAGCTTAGATGAGGTTAGGCAGAAACAGAAAATGTTGAGATAGTATGTGCCAGGTGTGGAAGAAGGAAAAATCTCAGTGTCAGAGTGTAGTTTCCTGACAGATATAATTTTAACATACCAAACACACACACACACACACACACACACACACACACACACAGAAACATGTTATCTCTACTAAAAAGCATTCAATATAAATAACAACCTTCAGGCAAATTAATGTGATCATAACTGCGTTGGTCAAAGCGATGTTTACCACTGTAACAGATAAACCTACAAATTTCAGTGGATTAACACAGAAAAAGCTTATTTCTCACTCTCATAAGAGTCCTTGTGGGAGTTTCTAGTTGGGTAGATCTCCTTGGAGAGATCTATCAGAGACTCAGTTTCCACCCTCTTTAACATGTAGCTCCCAATGTCACCCTGGGGGCTTACTCCACTCCAGCTAACTAGAAAGGGAAAAGAAGATGAAGGGTCATGAGTGCGAAGCTTTTATGGGCCAGGCCCAGATGTAGGGTATGTCATTTCTGGTCACATATCATTGACTGCATCTCAGTTTCATGCCTCACCTAACTGCAAAGGAGGGCCAGGAAATGGACTTGAGCTTTGCGTCCAGGAAGTAGAGGAAATGGGCCGGTGATCTGTGTCACAGTATTCTCCAACTTTGAAGGATGCCTTTTAAATATTTTATCCAAGTTGTCAGTTGTGTGAAAGGAAACGAGGTTTACAGCATATGACTGGCAACCCTAAAAATAGAATGAGCCCATTTAGTACATATTTTGTAAGAAAAATTTCTTCAGGTGCCATAGGACACCTTCCCTGAGGTCCTAGTCAGTCTCCTTCATTCACAAGTGAGCTGCAGGAGACAGTGAAACGTGCTCTCTGCTCGAGTCCTTAAAGTGTTAATGTGCAAGGTCTGTGTGCAGAAGGCAGGCTGCCATGGATCTCACTGACTTTGGCAGCGACTCTGGGGTTATATTTTTCTCAGGGATGAAATATTCTTGGATAATTGTTCCAACATGTGAGCCCCCACCCCCCATTTTTTTTGTAGAAAAGATTTCAGGAAATAGAGACAGACAAAAAAACCTACTAAGTCATCTAGTCCATCTCTTGAGAATCCAAGCAGATTTATACCCTTCAAGATACTTCACAGGATAATCCACTTGTAGGTGAAACATCCAGCCGTGGACCTCCCTGTCCACCTGACTTCATGGTGCATGACACACAACCCCACACACGTGCACACTCACCGTCTCTCTCGAACACAACCTGAATAGGCTGTATGGGTGTTCGGAGACTGAACAGATGCCTACGTAATATGGTATGAGGGATGCTGGAAAAAGACACCATGTCCAAAAATAGCTCCCCACCTAGTGTGTAACACTTTCCTAAAATTCTGTTATGAAAGCATACATACTATGAAACTCTTACCTTTGGGTGAGTTAGGTTACCAGACCCCTCTCCTCCAGGACACCTTGCCAAGATCAGAACATTAATACTTTAAAGGTAAAAAAAAAAAAAAAAAAAAAAAAAATATATATATATATATATATATATATATATATATATATGGAAAAAGCTTATCACGGAGAATAAAACCCTGTCCAGGAAGAGGAAGCCAGGCAGGCAGCTCTGGGCACCTGCAAATAGGAGCTAACTGTGCAGAAAAGACATTTATGTCATTATCAAATGCTGATGTAGACATTCAGGTCTTTCACTTATATTAAATTCAATTATAGCAATTCAGTTCTGCAAGATCAATGAATAACTATATTTTATTCCATTTTAACCTCTGAACAGATTCTTCTAACCAAATCATGGAATGAATCTGTTTCAACCATATATATATGGGTCTTAGGCCTACAACTCTCTCTTGAATCATATTCTCTTCAAATCCCCCCATTTCCTAGATGAGAAACTGAGGCCCAGAGGCAAGAAGATCCCACAGTGTCAGAGCTAAAAACTGTAAGTCAAGTCTCTAGGCTTCTCATTCACTGCTCTTTACATTGTGTGATGGCATTTGGTATTTATGGTCTTTGCGCAGTGCTGGGCACTTTGAGTTAAAAAAAAAAGAATATGGTAAGTGTCTGCTCTCAAACATCTTATCTTTGGGGGAGAGTAGACCTACACCTACTAAGTAATCAGGGGGAAAAATGATGTTAATGGGAAATACGTTTCCCATTCTTGATGTTTCCTTTCTATCAATGCAAACGTGTACCTCTGGGCTTAACCCTGCCTGTGAGAGGTAGAGTTCCTTATCTTACAGTTTAATTTAGATAGGATCACTGGGCATGCATAGTTCTGCTCCATCCTTCTTCCTCTTGTGAGCAACCCTTACTGAACAGAGCTCAAGTTCACCTATGTACCTCCATGCCCCAAGTCTTACCGACTAAGACAAAGTGAATGAGTCTGCCAATATGGAGCTTTAGTTACAAGGCCCAATGTATTCTCATTCTATACTAGGTTCTCCAATGCAGTCTTTCTTTTTTGTTTTATTCTTCAAATCGTTTACTTCTATATTGTGAAATAAAAGTACTTTATATTGGTGGAAACATGGATATTCCAAAATCTCTGGAAGGTTTGGGACTCAAAATAGGGGTTGGTTCTTAGAGAATGTGGACCTTCAAATACCACTTTGAAAGCATAGATGGAAGGGCACCTGGGTGGCTCAGGTGTCCAACTCTTGATTTCAACACAGGTCTTGATCTCACAGTTCATGTGATCAAGCCCTGTATCGAGGATTCTCTCTCTCCCTCTCTCTCTGCCCCCCTCAAAATAAATAAACATGAAAAAGTAGAATAAAATAACTAAAAGCATAGATGGGGAGGAGAAGAAGCTGTTACAATAAGGAAAACTTCAACAGACCAATGAAGACACTGGACTGAACAGACAGAGAAGAGAATTTATGTTGAGGAAGCAAAGCCTAAAATTTCACAGTTAGAAGAAACTCTCCAAATCAGAGGTTGAAAACTTCAACCTTCAAGAGCGTTCAGACTTTAACCTGCAAGATCCAGGGAGGCAAAAACATAAATATGTCCAACAAATAATTATGACAATAAAATAGGTTGAGTCTGTGGCAACAAATGAACTCATGAGTTCGTGTTCCATCTAAATGTATGTAAACTCTTTCTTTAATTTTTTATGGTAATGAATGGGCCAACCAAACAAAAAAGACATCTATGAGAATATCTCATTTTCCCTTCTATATCATTCCTAAAAAGTAGGTGTCCAACCTATGCCAAGTGATACCACTTCCAGAGGTGGGCCAGGCTATTTAGGTTCTGCTTCGATGATCAGAAACTATTCTCTCACAGAAGCACATCTTTCTCCTGTAAACTCACACCAGTCCTTGTTAATTTCATCCTTAAGGTTGTACTTCCACTCACACCCTTCACTGGAACATCAGATATCAGTGTTCTGGTCTCCTTCTGAGTGCCTCCTTAGAATATTTGTTTCATTCCTTTCACCATCCTTGCTGTTTACCTTTGAAAAAACATTTTATTCTATCTGGGTTCTTATAAAAAATGTTTTTAATGTTTATTCACTTTTTGAGAAAGAAAGAAAGACAGAACTGCACGAACAGGGAGGGACAGAGAGAGAGAGGGAGACACAGAATCTGAAGCAGGTTCCAGGCTCTGAGCCGTCAGCACAGAGTTCAATGCAGGGCTCAAATTCACAAACCTTGAGACCATGACCTGAGCTGAAGTCTGCCACTTAACTGACTGAGCCACCCAGGCTCCCCTTTCTGAGTTCTTTTTAAAATGTGGTTCACAACATTTTATAGGATATAATATTATAGGTATTTAGATAATATAGGTATTAAACTTGGTTTCACACCAATGCAAGAGAATATGGAATTATAACTTCCCATTGTCTACATTATTTATTCCTATTGATGCCACCTAAAATCATATTGCTTCAAAATGAGGTTACTATTGACTAACCCTTCAGATCACCTTTGTTGACGATGCTGGAAAGCCATGTAGCCTACCTTATACTTAAACAATACACTACAGGTTTTTCATGTTCAATTTCACCTAGTTAGGGCTGGCCCCTTACTCTATTAAACAAAATGCAACCAACGTTTGAGTACCCATTGTGTGTCTCTCATTCCTTTGGTGCTAAGAAATAGAAATAAATGAGATAAGGGGCACCTGGGTGGCTTAGTCAGTAAGTGTTCAATTACTGATTTCAGCTCGGGTCATGATCTCAGGGTTGTGAGATTGAGTCCATGCTAAGCATGGAGCCTGCTTAAGATTCTCTCTCTCCCTCTATCGCTCATGCTCTCTCTCTCTCTCTTAAAAAAAAATAATGTAAAATTCCCAGCCATCAAGTAGCATACAGGCTACAAGGACACTAAGTAGTAAATAAAAGAAACCACAAAATGATGAACACTAAAGTGGAATACTTATGGAAAATGCTCTGGTAACAAAGATGAGAAAGCATTTAATCTTATTAGGAGGGTTAAGTGCATTGAGGAAAACTATAGAGAGAATATGACATTCAGCTAGACCTTGAAAGATGAATAAGAGTCTTTGCTCGTTTTATTTTATGAAAACTTTATATTTTTTAAGCATAGTTTAAGGTTCAGAGCAAAATTGAGGGGAAGGTATGGATATTTCCCCTTAGACCCTCTGATTACCTCCCCCCATTATCTACATTCCACACCAGAGTGGCACATTTGTTACAATTGATACACTGACACAAAATAATCACCCAGGGTTGTAGCTCACATTTCATTCTTGGTGTTGTACGTTCCACAAATTTAGAAAAATGTATAGTGACATGTATCCACTATTTTGGTATCATACAGAGTATTTTTATTGTCCTAAAAATTCTCTATGCTCTGCCTATTCATCCCTGCCACCTCACCACCCCTCCTGACCCCTGGCAACCTCTGGTCTTTTTACTGTTTATAGTTTTGGCTTTTTCAGAATGTCAAGAAGTTGGAATCATACATTATGCACCTTTTTTAGATAGGCTTCTTTCACTTAGTAATATGCATTTAAAATTCCAGCATGTTTTATATGCTTTATAGCTTTATAGCTCATATTTTTAGCACTGAATGGTATTCCATTTTCTGGATGTATCACAGTTTACTAATCCATTCACCTAACGAAGAACAACTTGGCAATTTCCAAGTGTTGGCAGTTATAAACAAAGATGCTATAAACATCCATGTGCAGGTTTTTGGGTGGACGTAAGTTTTCAACTCACTTGGGTAAATACCAAGGAGCGTGATTGTTGCATTGTATTGTAAGAGTAGGTGGGAGCAGGTTTTCCCAACACTTGTCCAAATTTGGATTAAAACTTTAAACTTTTAGTCAAAAAAAGAGCAAGGAGGAGCTTTTTTTAGAAGTAGGAAGATGTGCAATACAAGATTATTTCCAGATTATGAAATCCCTTGAAAATAGTTATCAAGGTGTGAAAAGGCTGGGCACGTGAAGGAATTGGGCAGGTTAGAGCATAGAGTACATGGAACATAATGGGGAGAACTAAAGACTGTTATTCAAGGCTGAGAAGCATAGACTCCAAGCTGAAGACAACAGAGAACCATCAAGACCTTATAAAGGAAGGGAGTGACAAATCTCCATCTTGTTGATTCTGATGCACTCAAGCAAAATATTCACTATTCCTTTCAGACTTTTGCCATCTGCCTATGTGATAGCGACTTGTATATTTTGTCCAAGTCATTGATTAAAATGTTGACAGCCCAGACAGGAGAAAGGTGTCCATTCATCTGGCAGTAGAGGGAGGGAAGGCATGAGAAAGGAAGGACAAGTGTGTCATGCTTTGAACATGAAAGAATGTTTATTGACAACATCTTGGTAATGTAGGATGATGGAGAGTCAGAATCAAGGATAACCTCAAGGTCTTTAGCCTGGATGAATGTGAAAATTGTAGATCCAGAAATAGTGAGATCTTTGGAAAGAGAAAGAGGTTAGGGGAAATGCTTGGATTCCGGATTGGGACCTATTGACTGTCTGGAGTCAGCAGGACCATAAGATATAAAGTCTTGAAGCCGATTATAATTCCAGTCCTAAACTTAGGTGAGAGATCATTGCCAAAAATCTACATTTGGAAGCCACCCACTTGGATGAATATCTGAAAACCCGATGGTGGACAACATTTTGGAGAGGAGCAAAGTTAAAAAGTTAAAAATACTGAATTCAACATGATTTATTTTGCTCACATCTATTATATTACTGGATGAGTGGGTAGATGGTACAAACAGGTTTATGAATTTCTCTAATCCATCTTTAATGATCCAGGAACATGTAGAGAAGAATATTAGATGAGCTGAAGAAAACTTCAGACATTCAAGGATGACCATTCATAGGCTGAGTCTTCTCTGCATAGCTGTGAGTCAAAGAAATTTAGGTAAACCCAGGCTATGCTCTATGTTCTGAGTTTAAAATGATGTTCATCTGAAAAATGAATTTCCTTCCTCAAAATGTTTTGCCATCACAGATAGAGAAAATGGTGCTGATAAAAGCCAACCTAGAAACACAGGGATGCCAATTGTATTTTATCTGTATTTAATAATGTATGCTTTTATTATTTACCACAAAGCCATGGAAACACTAAGATTCTATTTATTATTTTGTCATTGAGATTTTATTAATCTTCCTTCAGCTCAGCTTTTTTTTTAAATTTTTTTTTACATTTAGTTATTTTTGAGAGACAGAGAGAGAGCACAAGTGGGGGAGGGGAAGAGAGAGGGAGGCACAGAATCCGAAGCAGGCTCCAGGCTCTGAGCTGTCAGCACAGAGCCCAACGCAGGGCTCGAACTCACAAACCATGAGATCATGACCTGAGCCGAAGTCGGACACTCAACCAACTGAGCCACCCAGGCGCCCCACCTTCATCACAGCTTTAACTCTTGTTTCTGATGGAGTGAGAAGAAGGTATGTGTGTATATGAACGCACAATGTACCTTATTTTGTTTTGCAAGCAGTTCTCCACTGAAAAAGTGTAATTTTTAAGGACTGGTTCACAGTGCAAAATGTTGCCGGAAACACAATTTCTTTATTTCTTACATATCTCCATCAGAAAACGCATCTCTCCAATCACTACAAAGTCCTAGGAAAAGGTGGATTTGGGTATTGGTTTTTGGAAAGTGACTTTACAATTAAATTGAAATTCTGGTATACAATTATTTTTCCATTCAAACATTTCTTTACTCCCAGGATCCCCCCAATGAGCATGTCCACGTGCATAGACACACACTGTCCCATTGCATCCTCTAACTTGAGATTATTAATTTGATGGTGAAGGGCCTTCATCAATATTGTTCCCCTTTTGCAGAGGTCAACTCTGCTCAGAATCACCTTCAAAATAGCTTGGCCAATGACTAAATTTATAATTTTTAAAAGTATTGTCAGTCATCATCAAATGCATTTGTCCATTTAAAATGAGTTTTGTTTCAATGCACTTTGCTACCATCCATGGTAATTGGAAGGTCAGTCTGAGATATCTTCTAATGTGCTTTTTAAAATTGACCAAGGCTGCAGAAGCAGCTTCTTAAACCCAATATAATTAATTTCTATCTGTCCAACCTGATCACTGTAGGCTGACAGTCTCTCGTTTTCTTTATTTTTAATGTATGTGGGTTTTTTTTTCAGTAGAGTACACAGTCCTTTCATGTCTCTTTTTTCCTTCTGCAAATTGGCATTTTCTGTCTTATAGGAGTCTCATTATCATCCAATGATTTTTCTCCACTTCTCGATAAAGGCACAAAACTGGGGCACCCACAAGAAAACACACACCTACCTATATAGCACTTTTCTTTCTCTGCATCCTCCTCCATGTGGTCTTTATGGCTTCAATAGCTCTCAAGTGTCAACAGAGACCTGAAACTTTTCAACCGTTGGCTGCCTATCTCATTCACCCTGCATTCCTTCCAGGCAGCATCCTAAGTAGAATGGAATGTCGAAGCACCTGATTGGCTCCTGGACAGAGCATTCATTCTCCAGGAATGCCCTGTAGATACCAATTGAAACTGTATCATCCATAAAAGTAATCCATAGACCCATTTGCTTTTCATTTTTGGCTTATGATAGCAATAATGACTATAACACAGGGCCCAGGAATTGATGACCAGCTGGGGTTAATGGCCCTTGGCTGCACTGTGGGCTATCAACTCCCCCAGCTGGTCATTAATCCCCAGGAAATGCCCCATACCTTGATCGTTATTACTTAATTAATGCCTCTTTCACTTTCGTCCTAAGTGGTCAGAGCACTGTAACCCTAACAGCAGCTTGCAGTGGGAACTTCGTGTTTCCACTCAAATACTAACATTCCCTATGGCTGCATACATATTTTAAATTTTCCTAGAATAGCTGATTATGTTTGCCTGGGGCTTTACCCCCTCTCCCCTTACAAAAGGGGAGGGTCATAGTGGTGAGGTATTTTTCAAGTGAAAATTTGCTACTTACATACCGGAGCTAGGAGGTCGAGGTCGGGAGGAAAGTTGAATGTGTCCATCTTGCCTTTTGTTTTTAGGTCATCAGGATAGGGTTGGTTTTTTTTTTCCTTTCAGAGATCTAAATACAGAAATAAAGGGGAAGACAGAAGGGGAGCATCACTTCTGAAGTTGTTTAGTACAGATTTCACAGTCGTTGAAATGACATAACAATGGAATTTATTCTGCTGTTGTAAAACTCCAAGTGCTTTCATAACTAGTTAAATAACACCTGAAATAAATATTCTCATAGTATTAACATTATTATGTATTACATTTTCAGAGATTGCTGTGAACTATCAGTAAATAATGAGTCACCAAGCTGACAAAGGAGTTAGATTTTGTTTGGTTTGGTGTGACTGGCAAACGTGACCAAAGAAAAAATATAAGAAGAGTTTTGTCTGAGCACACAATTACCAGAAGGAACAAGCCAGATGCTGCTTTGGGTTAGTGGGGTTTATATACAAAGACCTGCCTGTTTATGAACTAGACACCGACCCCAAGTGATTTTAACTTCTTCTGTGTCCAGTACATGTCTACAATTATTCTCAGCAGAAGCATAAAGAAATGCAGTCCTTCTTTGCTTTCTGTATTCTGAGAGAAGCTGATGTTATCTGGAGAAATATGTTTGTAAGAGATTAGCAGTGATTCATGACCATCAGAGGCTCAAGTGTGTAGAACAACTTAGAGATCATTTGGGAAGATCCAAACTGTAATGCTTTATCTTAAAGCTTACTTAGAGAATCACACATCTGCAGGATGAATGTTATAAGTAGAAATGTACTCTCACCACTGGAATCCCTGAATCTTAGGACTGGACAAAGCATTTACGGTCTTTTGGCCCCCTGACCCAACTTCATACAGGATTAAGCATACACTAACTCCCAGAGATAAAAATCTATCCAGAATATAGTTGTATGACCACTTCCCTAAATGTATCTTAATGATAAACTGTTGTAACTGATGGATAATTTTTCCTTGTACTCAAGTTTGAATTCATTTTCTATTCTTCTGTCTTCAGTTCAGATGGAAATTCCTTGTCTAGGCTTGAAGATTTTTATTAAATTGCCTTCTCTTCTAGGCCCTTAAAGAAACAAAGTACCAATTCCTTTAGCCTTTATTCTGAAGTTTTATTCCCCTAAAAATTCTCATCTTTGTGTCCCTGTCACCTTTCAGGTCCCTAAGATCTGCTTTTGGTTGTATGTGTGTAGATTTTGTGACAGTCAAATGTTAGGATCTGAATAATGCAAGGTATTAATCAAGGATTGCCCCGTGGATCATGATGGCTGCAGTGAATCACAAAATATTAGAGTCTACATCTTTTGCTTTTGATAACTGTCAAATACCCAAATGGCCTCACTATGGGCACCCTACCTCATTTTTGCCAACCCTTCTATTCTGTAAGCATAGGAAGAGTATTTACGGTGATTGCACATTGCACTATGCATGGAGTATACAGAGACTCAAACAACAACAACAAAAAAAGGCAGAGTTCATGCTAGGATGGAATTCACAAAATGACTGCAGGAGATTCACAGATTGACACAGTTCAGATCAACAGATCTGTGTGTATCAGAAAGTTCAGAGGACCATGGAGGCACATGGGAGGGGCACCTGACTCCACCTGAACAGTTAGTGACCTTCCCTCACCACCAGAAAGGTAATGTGGGAATTGAATTGTAAAGAAGGAAAGGGAGGTAATGAAAAGTGAAAGGAAGAGTGTTCCAGGGAGAGAGAGCAGCATTTATAAAGGCACAAAGATGCGAAAATAGGTGCTTATGACAAATGGTCCCGATGTTGTCATTGTTATTGGCTTTATGGCCTCTACTGCTTACTTAATAAATTTCCAAGTTATTTATTGTTGAACCTTCCCAACTCTGATCCTTTTCCTCTCTCAGTATACCATTTTCCACCTGCCTCACTATAATCCTCTCATTTCTGCAGCTGGTTTTCTGGGCAGGTCTGGCTTCCAGGTTTATCTCTGTCCCTGTCCGATCAGTCTGATAAGCTCTGTGCTTCCATTCAGAATCCCTGCTTAGCCCTACCCTGGACATCTGTGAGGTGGCATTAGTCCAACATTTATACATCCCAGACTTGTACCTTTTTGTAAATTACCATGTATTGTTGATTCAGGGTCAACTCATATGTCCAGTAACACAGTTTACTCTATTGCTATGCTTCAATCCAGCCAATCTTTTCCAAATATTTTGTTCTTTTGTGACTTTAACCTATTTCCAGGCTTAAGCTTCCAAGTGAGTTATGTTCACCATAAGAGAACTGCATGACATCTACTTCATCATTGATGAAAATATTAAACACTAATAAGAATGTAGAATACTCTTGACTGTGGAAATTGTTCACATTTTATTTTCTAATACTGGTTTATGATTGAAGCAGTCTTGCTTACATTTCTTTAGTTACATACCATATAAAATTGAAGATGATTAAGAGAATACCTAAGTCTACAGAGTAATTCTAAATATTCCGTACACTCTATTTAAAATTATAATTTAATTCTAAAAGTTAAAGCATTACCTGAAATATGTAAATTATTATATAGCTCATAGGTTATGATAGCAAAAATATAAATCCAGCCGTACACAAAGGATTCATTTAAAAGCATTTAATAAACTTTGTATTTTAGAATAATTTTATAACTATAGAAAAATTTCAAGAATGTTAGAGAGTTCCCATATAGTCTACACCCAATTACTACAATACATTTGTCACAACTAATACAATAGTGATACGTTAGTAACAACTAAGGTCCATACTTTATTTAGACTTCCTTAGTTTTTGCCTAATGCCCTTTTTTGCTTCCAGGATTCCCTCCAGGAAACTGCATTATATTTAGTTGTAAAGTCTCCTTAGTCTCCTCTAGACAATGGAAGTTTCTCAGACTTCTCTTCCTTTTGATAACCATGAGAGTTTTGAAGAGTACTGGCCAGGTATTTTGTACAGCGTCCTTTAATTTAGGTTTGCCTGATGTCTTTCTCATGGCTAGACAGAGGTTATGGGATTTAGGAAGGAAGACCACAGAAGTAAATTGTCATTCTCATCACATAATATCAAGGATATATGCTATCAAAGTGACCACTGATTACTGATGACTTGACTTAACAACATGGCTTATCATTTAAACTTGACCACCAGGTGAAGGTACTGTTTGTTGATTTTCTCCACCGTGAGTTATTTCTGTCCTCCTTTTCCATACTTTACTTTGTAGTAAAAGTAGAATCCATATAAGCATCTTACACTTAGGAAGTAGAATTATGTTCCACCTCCTCGAGGGGAAGTATCTATATAAATTAGTTGGAATTGTTCAACAGATACTTTTTTAATGTACAAAATTCATTCAGTAATAATGTATATAATCTATTGCTATTTGTATTTTTAAAAGAACAATAGATAGGTCAATAGATAGGGATAGAGGTGTGTAAAAGACTATGGAATGAATATGGAAGGACACATAAGAAACCAAGAACAACATTTGTCTTTGGGAGGAGGAAGTGAAACGGGATAGGAAGACACTTCATTTGCAACTGAATATAATATACAATTTTGTATTTCTAAAATTTACTCTGTCCTATTTTTTAAGTCTTTAAAATGTAAAATGTAATCATCTTTGGAACTAGGTAAAAAAAAACAGTGGAAAGGAGAAAGGAATACTCACATTATTTTATGGATATTGTTCTTATAATGAAGGAGAGTATCAGATCAGTGATCTCAATGATCACTCTTACCACCTCAAGATAGATCCCAGTGTGTTCACAAGTGAAAAGTCAATGTTACTGGTTGGCTTTGTTAATGAATAGTGTTTAGAATTGCGTGCCTGTGTTTGGTTGTAGCAATTGGGCAAGAGAATCGATAGCCTGATTAAAAACAGAAAGCCCAGGAGTCTTCTGAACTTACAAAGTTGATACGCTATTTTAGTACATGTCACTGAATGCACAAACTATCCTGGTCACCACGTTTACTAGGAGAATTACCCTCCACCTGGGTTTCAATAAAGATTAATATTGGCATTGATAAAGAGAAACCCTGGGCTAGGTTATTCCCCTGAAATGTGCTTTTCTCTATTTTGTATGACCAGTGATTCTCAAGAGATAAATAATTTGAATTGTGTCTCACAGATGCATTACAGAAAAAGTGTCTTTTTTGTTTTGCATTCGTACTGGAGTAAGCTTTCACCATTCCACATAAGATATGATTTCACTACATTTGAGACTGGGGTTATGTTGCTCAATGGGTCATTAAAGAAAAGAAACTAAAGGACTAAATATTAAAAAAAAGATACTCTTCTATATTGGGGAACAAGATATTATGGCAAGAATTAATACAGATGAAGTACAAAGAATTATCAAAAAGAAGCCTAAATAAAAGGGTCTGACTGGAAAAGAGAGAAGAGGGAGAGAGAGATAGAGAGAGAGGGAAATGGGATAGTTTGAAAAAAAAAAAAAAGATTAGAATTGACCATTTCTGACTGGTGAGAAGGGAGAAATAGACAATGAGAAGAAAACAGATCCATTAACTCCCTGAGAGCAAGATTCTTTGGATTTTATATAGCTTTCCACACAGAGATTTGCATAGATTAAGCTCTGTTTTAATATTGATTGCTTGGCTTTCTATAGACTGTGATGGTGTCTAAAGAGGCAGATTTTTTACATGATACATAACTAGTCAAAGAGAAAAAGGAAAAATTCTAAGACTGATCAGGGAAAATAGGTCAGAGAAACAAGCGTAGACTAACATGTTTTTAGAAAGTTGGGCTGTTGAGAACAACACATTTTAGACTTTTTGGTCATCTCAAGAAGGCAGAGCTTCCTTTCAGTTTAATGCATATGATCTGAAACATCTTTTTAAAATTATATCCACGATCATTAGTTAGACAAAGCCCACACTATATAAAATTCTATGCCAAATTTAAACTAATAGCAAATGAGCTCTCTCTGCTGTCCCTGCCATACATAGTATAATAAACTGGCTGTTCTTTAATTGAGAGGGGACTATAACTTAATCCCTATGCCAGCCCACTATAAAATTTTATCAGTGCTGCTCCAGTAGGGGTGGATACAGAAGTAATGTTGTCTCCTCCTAATATGTTATTTTAGATCAGTGTCAGATTCACAATTGGAACTAAAAAGTCTTTTAAGATGAAGCCCTTACTCTACAACTTTAGCAACAATTGCAACAAATTTAGAATTTATATAAGGCAGAGTCTAGCAAATTAGGTGCCATTTGAATGAATGCATTGCATACCCCTAAAATCCTAAGTGAATAACATGTATGGGGGGGGGATGATTATCTGATTGAAAAGGGCAATGTCATTTTAATTTCTAGACAATGTGTTAATTACTAGGATATATAGTGACTGGCATACAAATTATCTTAGTCATATTATATTTTAAGATACAAAATAAGCATTTTTATTGCAATTATACTATCAAATGGTATTAGGTCATATGGATTTTGATCTAAAAACAGAATGTATTCCATCTAATGTTTCAGTATTTCTAGTAGATAAGACTATGTCATTAGGAACTACATATTGATTTTAATTAGAACAGGCATGCCACCATTAATATGAGTTGTGATGCCACTAAGGCAGTCGTCGAGGGAAGATTAATTAATTAATTGTAAATTAATTAATTGAGAGTGAATCAAATCAACCTAGGAAAATGAATACAGAACTTGGGGAGGGGAGTTAAACTCAAAACAGATTGAAAACCCAAGACAATTTAAATTGTTCATCAAGGCTGGAGAAAATTAAGCAACTCATTAAAAGAAAGTACCTGTTGTTTTTGAGAAAGCAAAGTAATAATAAAGCAATAAATCCAGTTCCAACGCAGTCTTTAAAAATAAGATACGAAATTCTGAAAAGTACTGAGATTTTTCTCACTCCATGTTTTAGACCCAGAAAAATTGTCTGTAGTATGGGGCACTCAATAGCACTCATCACAAATTTAACCACTTCATTTCTGTTCATGGTTAAAGAGGAAACTCAGATGCTTAAAAGGAAATGAACACACTAAGTCGAAGGAAAAATCTATTATAAAAAGAGAGTTGTGCCCTTTTTTATGGGTTTCCCTCTAGTTACTGGCTTCCAGTGTTTATGAAACTCAGTGTTTCAGGACTGATCAACATAGATGGTTGACTGAAAAGTGAGGTTGATATTTGGAGAAGAAATATTAAGTGTAAACAAACTTTACAAATTCAACTATGCACATTGTACATATAGGTGGGAAAAAACTAATAATAAAAATATATTAAAATGAAAATATTTGCATTATAGGGTGATGTTTTTATTTTAAAGTGTGTTTAATATTTCTGTGCCCTCCCCCTACCCACCCTGCCACACACACACAAATCAGAAGGTTTCCTAATGAACAATGAAGAATTATGTGTCAATTAAAACCTATTAGCTGGAATTGGGGTAAAATATCCCAAAATGAAAATTAAAGTCACATGCGTATCATTCTGATTTAAAAGGAAACAAAAGAAAACAAACCCTGTTTTAGGTAGTCCTCACTTAAATTTTTTTTTTGTTTTAACGTTTATTTATTTTTGAGAGACAGAGAGAGACAGAGCACAAGCGGGGGAAGGGCAGAGAGAGTGGGAGACACAGAACCCGAAGTAGGCTCCAGGCCCTGGGCTGTCAGCACAGAGCCATATTCAGGGCTTGAACTCAGGAACCACAAGATCATGACCTAAGCTGAAGTCAGACGCTTAGCCAACTAAGCTACCCGGGTGCCCCCGGATAGTCCTCACTTATGGACAATGCCCTTCTAGTGATGAGGAATTAAAAATGAATGCCACAAATAAAAATCATATTTGCCCTGGCTGTACCTGCTTACAAATAGGATGTTACACCTGCTAAAATATGAGCAGACACCAACAGTGATAATCAGTGCTATACTTTTTTTAAAGTTTATTTATTTTGAGAGAGAGGGAGAGAAAGAGAGAGAGTGAGTGGAGGAGGGACAGAGAAAGGGAGAGAGAGAGAGAGAGAGAGAGAGAGAGAGAGAATGCCAATCAGGCTCCATACTGTCAGCACAGAGCCCCATGTGGGGCTTGAACTCATAAACAGAGAGATTATGACCTGATCTGAAACCAAGAGTCAGATGCTTACCCTACTGAGCCACCCAGGCACCCCAGCAGTGTTCTACTTTATTAGATCTTTGTTATATGATCAATGAACAGAGTAGTAAAGTGTCAAGTGGTGAGAAAGGGGAATGCCTATATTTGCTCTTAATAGGTTTAGGGACCACTTTGGTCAAACGAACACACTGCGATACAGCATAGACTTCTCTGACTTAACCTTAAAGTCAGGGTATGATATGGACCTGCCTATACTAACTATCTATAATCACAGAGAGTCAGCTGCACTTTGTCCTAGAATAATTGACAGTGAACCTGTAGTAACTGCAAAAGGGCACTGCAATTCCTCACATATGAATTAGTTTGCTAATTAAACAACTATTTATTGTGCATATACTATGACTCATGCACTGCTTAGGAGAGTGGGATATATTGATAAATATATACTTCTGTCCTTGAGAAATTCATATCCTAGCAGATTGACACAGAAAAGAAAACAAAGCAAGATAAACATAATAAATAACTAATGTATTATATTAGAAATAAGTTGATGAAAAAGAAAAGGTAGATCAAAATATGGAGAACTGGGAGAAAGGGTATAATTTTAAATAGGGTCAACAGGGTAATAATTGAGAAAGTCATATTTAGAAAGTTCTTGTTCCAGATAGAAAAGACAGAGAAACATTCTAAAAGGAATACCGGCTTGGCATGTTTAGGGAATGGCAAGGTGGAATAGATAAGTAAAAAATGTTAAAGAGGAAACAGAGGCCCAGGACATGTAGACCTTGCAGACCACTGTCAAGACTGACTTCTTCCCTGAGTAAAAGAGAAAACCACTATATGGTTTCAGGGCAGAGAACTGATATCGTGTTACTTATACTTCAACAGGATCACCATCCCTGCTCTCATGCTGGTAAGGAGACAAGGGCAGAAGCAGAGAGACCAGTTAGCAGGAGACTATGATCATCCAGAAGAAAAATGATGAAGGATCAAATCAGAGTGGCCCCTCTAGAGACAAAAATGCTATTTTGAATCTATTAAGATGGTAACACCAACAGGATTTGCTAATGTAGTGGATGTGGGATATGAAAAAAAAAAGGAGGGCATATCAAGGATGACACTAAGGTTATGGCCTGAGCACTTGCAAGGTATGGCATTGCCTTCACCTGAGATGGGGAGCAAGTTTAGGAGGAAAAGTCGGATATTCAGATTTGGGCATGTTGAGTTTGAGATGTCTACTGGAGATCTAGGAAGAAATATAAAGTAGACAGCTGAATTTATGAATCTGGAGGAAATGGATCTGGACTAGGTGTACAAATTGGGGAGACTGGGCATAAAAATAGTATTTAATGCCATGATATTGGGTATCACCAAGGGAATGAGGGTTCACAGAGAATTGAAAGGGACTAAAGACTAAGCACTGGATCAAACCAGCATTCTAGTCTTTGAAGAAAAGAGGAGGAATAGACAAAAATGATTGATATATTTGGAGCACCTGGGTGGCTCAGTCATATGAGCATCTGACTTTGGCTCAGGTCACCATCTCATGGTTTGTGAGTTTGAGCCCCCACATCGGGCAGAGCCAACTTCAGATCCTCTGTAGTCTTCTCTCTCCCCCTCACCCTCCCTCTCTCTCTTTCTCAAAATGAATATTCCTCTCTTTTAAAAAAAAAAAAAGATTGATGGATTGACAAGGAAGGTAGGGAGAAATCTGACAGAGTGTGGCGTCCTGGAAGCCAAGTAAAGAAAGTGTCTCCAGGAAGGAGTAATCAAATAAGTTGACATCTACCTGTAAGTGAGTGGAATAGACTTATACAATGTGGAACTCACTCATTAGAATTAAATAAACCATCAGTTAAATAAAGATGGCTTATCAGCAAAGTTTCATATGATCACAAGCTCTAGAATTAGACGAGGATTCAAACCCCAACTTCAACACTCACTATCTTCACTAGTTCCTTCATGCTGAGACTGGTTTCCCAGACATCTGCCGCACAGACCTTCTGTGAAATTCAGTGAAATAATTTGTGTAGGATCACCTATGAAATGCCGTTTGAAATATAATGTGTAGTACAAATAATACAAATATTAATATGAACTCAAATACTATATTCATTATATAATTATACTGTTCGTTATATGTCATATGACTTCTGCTATTTGTTATATTACTCCTAATTTATTTACTCATCTGATCTTTTAGTTATGTATCAAAAATCCTTTAGCATTTACTCTTTGCCAAGCACTGACACCTAAGAAAACAAACATAGACAAAGCATGGAATTTATCATTCCTGTGATTTAAAGTACACCAGACTCTGCACCCCATACTGTATAGAATCTATTCCTCCATTTTATGAGGAATTTGAGCAGTGTCTCTATCACTTACCAGGTAGGTGGCCTTAATATAAACTAGCCACTCAAATTTTCTGACCCTCAGAAAAATGGAGACACATTGTCCCTATTTGCAAGGTGGTTAGGAAGATTAGCAGATACATTAGAAATTTTTGCATCTGTTACTAGGCATCCACAGTATAGATCTTATTAGTACTATAAATTCTGTCCATTCTGTCAAAGAGAATACGGACTTTCTTGAAGTAAATAATTCATGGCTTTCGCTTTTACTGGAAGTTGACAAGTCTTTAAGACAACATAAACTGACACCCTGATAAACAATATTTTATTTATTTATATTTACTTTACCCTGTCTCATTTCACAAAGAATTTGAGATAGTTTCAAAAGGGATTATATAGGGACATCTGGGTGGCTCAGTCAGTTAAGTGTCCTGCTCTTGATTTTGGCTCAGGTCATGATTTCACGTTCATGGGATCAGGCCCTGCACTGGGCTCTGTGCTGATAGCGTGGAGTCTGCTTGGGATTCTCTGTCTTCTCCTCTCCCTCCAAGACTCACGCTTTTTCTCTCTCTCTCAGAGTAAATAAATAAACTTTAAAAAACCCAAAGGATATTATGTAAAGTGACAATAATGATAAAAATATAAAATCAAAAACGTGTACATACAGAACATATACATGCTTTCATACTGATTTAATTTTTACTGTGCATTTCAAATTGAATTCTGAGCTTCCTGGCAGCCAACGCTAAAGGAAAATATCAGTTAAACAATTCTCATTATCAACAAAGAAGATTCTGGATTTTCATTAGGAAAACAAAGCTTGCTTAGCATTAAACTCTAAAAGATATTTCTTAGTGCAGACTTCATATAAGATAAAGGGAGTGATAAAGGGAGTGATACAGATTGTAAGTATAATTATTTTTGTAACAAATGTAGTTATGCATTTTATAGAAATATTTCTTGTAATATTTTTAATTAAAAATTGATTTCTAACGTAAAAAAACAATTGAGTAAT
Source organism: Prionailurus viverrinus (assembly GCF_022837055.1). Lineage (NCBI taxonomy): Eukaryota > Metazoa > Chordata > Mammalia > Carnivora > Felidae > Prionailurus > Prionailurus viverrinus. The sequence continues at coordinate 62,491,164 of NC_062566.1, forward strand.
AATTCTGTGAAAAGCTGAACCAACACAGTCCAAATGTGGTCATATCAGACTACCTGATAACCCGAAAATGCTCTCTAGTTTTCTGTGTGTATCTTATCACCCCTAACATCTTTATATTCATGTTTGTTTAAGTATAAGCTGTATGTACATGTATACACATATATGTTTTGCTATATTTACACCAATTTAGAATTTTAGAAGAGTAGATGAGCCTTAAATTATCTGTAACAAATATCATTTCTCTTGTCAGATTTTCAGTGGCAGCTGGATGGTAGACAAAGACCTAAGGATCTGTGTTCCGTACCCCTAGATGAGAACGGAGGAATATCCTTTATTTGTTTCCAGAGGAATATTCTTTAGAAATCAAACTAACGTGGTAAGTTTAACATTCTATTAGAAATACTGTGGCCTCGGGGCGCCTGGGTGGCGCAGTCGGTTAAGCGTCCGACTTCAGCCAGGTCACGATCTCGCGGTCCCAGAGTTCGAGCCCCGCGTGGGGCTCTGGGCTGATGGCTCGGAGCCTGGAGCCTGTTTCCGATTCTGTGTCTCCCTCTCTCTCTGCCCCTCCCCCGTTCATGCTCTGTCTCTCTCTGTCCCAAAAATAAATTAAAAAAACGTTGAAAAAAAAAAATTAAAAGAAATACTGTGGCCTTTACAGGATTTTCACAATGTGGACATCCAGGGGGGTCCTCTTACCACCACATGACATTAATTCTCAAGATGGTTTACAGACAATAACCAGAATTTTTCTCAGGGAGAATTTTTTTGTCAGTTACCACATGAACAAATATACCTTTGAAGTTCCAACGATAAACTCTGTTGAAGATGTATCTTTCCAAAAATATAACACTATAATTTGCTTTATGTAAACCCAGGTGTTCATAAAGGCCTCCTGGGCCTGGTTCGCATGTGAGTATCCAAGCATTGCTACTCCCAATTCTCTTAGAAATTTCTAGCATTCTAGCTTGCAAATACATTTCCCTTTAATTGTTGACTTTTTTGCTCGGTTGTTTTTGTTGTTGCTGCTTTTGTTGTTTTTCCCTCCCTTTTAAAAGTTCTTGGCCAATCCTGGTTTTCCTTTAAAGATGCACTTGATGCTATTGGGGAAGTGTCAGAAATAATGAAGAAAAATCCTAACATGCTGTCCAACTGAAGTCCATCTTTTGAAATGAAAAACATTCATAATGAAAATGAGTTGACAGCTTACTTGATGATATTTACAGCTGGATATGACGTCAATCGGAAGGATAGTACAGATCAATTTTAATGGCAAGCAGCTAAGCACGCTTATTGATCTGGCAGCTTGCTACTCTACAAATGGCAAAGACCATTAATATGCTAGCACCAGGGACATGGGAGAAGCATAAAACAACAAGTGACTTTGAGCCTTTAAAGTAGATAATTTAAGAGTGCTGATTTGATGATCACAAGGGAAAGTGTGAATTCATGATTTAACCTCCATTCACTACCTCTCAACTAAAAATTGATCGCCATCCTAGGAGTCATATTTCATTTGAGAGAAATTTAATATATTTCATAATTTCCTCCTTAAGCCCTTTGCTTTAAGGGATGCCATTTGCTGTCTGGCTAATCCTAAAGTAGATTTTTTTTTCCTGGAAGAACAGAATCATTTCTGCTAGAGCAGAGTGACCACGTATGTGAAACATGAATCAAAAGCATATAAGAATATCATGTATCCCCTCGTCTGTTTCCATATTTCCTTTCTACCCTATAAGGACAATAACATTAGTCCCTCCCTGGAATATAAAAGTGGCTAAGATCATGTCTATTAAGTGCTGCTAGGAGACATTTATTTTAGGAACAGTAAAAGCTGTCAGTAGTACCCGCACAGTAGTCAATATTACAAATATATATCACTTGAATGTGGCCGCTGCTATTGAGACTAAACTTTTCCTAGTCCGGAAGAGATGTGAATACCCTGCTGATCACCAAATAAACTTTTCATTCAGACATTTCACATTGTATTTTAATATACCTAATGGAGTCTAACCGAATGGATGTTAGGTGGGCTGTCTGTAATAATGAACTTCCTAACCTCCAGAGATGCAGTACATCTGCTCAGATCAAAATGTGTTATTTATGAAGCTCCCACACTCTGGAGACATATGTACAGTACCAATGTGAAAATAACAAGTTTCAAACTCTTCAAATGGTTCCTAGCCAGCCAGTGAGGAAGCATTAACCCTCACTATGTGGAAGGAATCTTTCTTCAAATCTGCTAATAGTTCACATCCTTAGAAATAGTATCTGATATACAAAGCCTTATACTTGGTCACTCTTGGAAGGGAAAATAATACATTTCAACTTGAAGCACTTTGTGCTTTCTTGCATGAATCCAAATGGCCCATGAAGGTAAGAGTAGAGAGGAACCAAGTCAGAAGTTCATGGTGATTTATGACCTCTTGTAATCAAGACTTTTTTCCTTTCCCTTCTTAATGTTAACAGACTGAAATCCCTTTCTGGTGTGGTCTTATAAGAAATAAAAAAAATAACTATTGATTTCACCAAGATTCATATTCTCTGAACCTATTGGCTAATGCTCAGTGATAACCTTTGTAAGGAATTTGAAGCTTCCAAGCCATTTATAAATCTTAGTCACAATCTCCAATGGAAAAAGGCAGTTCCAAATAACATCCTTATAATACTGCTAGTGCTCTTTTATTTTCTAAATACCAGTCCTCCTTTTTCTCCCCATTATTCTCCCTATTATTTTGTTTGCTAAGATTATTACTTCATTCTGTGGAAAAGTTTAGGTAAAACAGAAACAAATTCTTTCACTGAAAACACATATGCTATTAATATTTTCTGTGTGAATTGAATGTGGAAGGAATCCCTAAAATGTAGACATAAGGATAACTAATATTTATATTGCTTCAGAACAGTATAACATTCAATCACTTATCACCATAATCCATCGAAGAGCTAAATGACTTAACTCTAACAAAGCATCAGAATATGAAATGCATATCTCCTATATTAAATAGGAAAGGTGTTAAAATGATTAAATATGATAAAATAATATTTGTTTAATGTTAAATTAAACATTTTAAATTTAGAACATTTTAAAAAAAAATATTAAAGGTATTAAAATGGAGAATCCCAAATACAGTGAGTGCTGTTCAGAGCCTGCCCAAATCCCCTTCATGGGGTTGGTGTGAGTTGCTATGAGTATTGTAAAATAGCCTTTGACTTAAAGAGAACCACTCCACCTGGGAAATTACACACACACACACACACACACACACACACACTCACATACTCATAGAGACCAAATCTAGCATACATACATACATACTTAAGAACTCCCTGTGGGATCTTAGCTTAGAACCACATCCTTGCTCAGATCCTTTCCCCATCATATTCTCCTTCCTCTCTTCCTTTCACAGAAGAGCATACTCTCAATCAACAATATGCACCCAAATTCCTGTCTCAGGCTCTGCTTCTAGAGAACCCAAACAAGATACCAACTAAGTGCTAGATTCCCAAATACAAGAAAAAAAGATATTTCTGAAGCCTTTCCTTAATAAAGAAAATCTTAGCAACAGTTTTGTTTTGTTCTGTTTTTAATAGGCAGTTCTGGGGGAAAGGTTGGTGTAATAAAGTGAAACCGTGGCAAGTGGCTGAATAATTTCATACACAGAATTCCAATTTTCAGCTTTGGAAATTTTAACTTAGTATGGGTTCCTACTTCAATACCTAGTCTTTTGACATCCCCTAATGTTCCGGTGTTAGCTTTGCCGAGGGTTCCTTCTGAACTCAGCACATACAGATCACTTATCTTCCCTCCTTACCCAGCCTCTCTGCCACCCTATTCAATATTTTATGTTATTTTATCCATCAGCTCTAGGACAAGGCTTTGAGCAGTACTATATACACAGTGGGAATTATTAAATATTCGTTAAATCTACTCGTTTGGCTCTATGAATCAGTAATTGAGGTCTATGAGAGAAAGCAGGAAAAGAGCTGTCCATTTAACTAGAATTAGGGTAACTGTACAGCTAGACAAAAAAGACTTGGAAATCACATATTCTCATATAGGTTCTAAGGCAAGAGACAGAGACCCATTCCTAATCATTGTCACTGGCTCCAAAGAGTACTAGAGACAAGGGAAGATGCCAACATTAAATTACTCATGACTCTTCTTGACCCCAAAAGGAGAATATTTATTTCCCTTCAATTCACATATGCTGCCCAGAACTGAGCTTCCTGGAATTTCTATTAAGAATCCAGATTACATAGCAATAATTCTCAGGTGCCACAGTCTCTGCTAATACTGAGCTCCAAAAGAAGGACAGCAGAAAGAAGACAAGTCACAGGGCAGTCTAGAGCTGTAGAGATTTGGGGACAGTTTGAATGGATATGAATGAAGGATAGAATTTAAAACATGTGGAAATCATAGTTCAGAAATTTCTGAACTTTCTTTCTTTCTCTTTCTCTTTCAAGTTCTATCCCCTGATTCTGATGAGTTGGCAGAAAATTTAATCTCACTATTTGGCAGGTTGGGGGGCACCCATTCCTCTTTTACAAGGTTGGTTAAGTCCCAGGAGATTTACATAGGGCCAGAGATTGAAAAGATATGTGAGTAGGGATGTAGGGAAGGGAGTGATGGTTGGCAGTCACACAGTTTGTGATTGCTCTGTCCCTGATTCCCATTCATCAGGCTCACTGGACCAGTGGGTCTCCCTACGGGGCCTTACCTGAGCAAATCTGTGAGGCCACTTAGGTGCATATTTAGGCCATCCCCACCTTGAGGTCATACCAATTATTCAGTCTGTTGGACCCCTTTCACAGGAGTTTACTGACCTCTCTATTCTCATTACTATTCTGTATCTCTCCTCCTCCTCCTGGCCGGGGGAATCCTTTCTATTCTAAGGTGAAAGCACTCTCATTCTCTTAATGTTTGCTTCAAAAGCATTCTCTTTTTCTTGTAGTTTCAGATGTCAGTAGGCCTCAGTTTTGGAGACCCAAGTTTTGCCTGCTATTCAGTGGTAAATTTGCACTAAGGAATATGGGTATATTCCACTCCCAGTCTCTATCTTCATTTATTTTCTAAGGATCATGCTATCTCCAATTAGAAAAGCTATTGGTAGTCAATCACTTTCTTATAGATGACAAGTTAGTTTCATGATTAAAAAAAAAAAAAAAAGAAACAGTTGACAGCCCAATTTGAAATTTATGGAAGTGTGCTCATATTTAACTTTTCTTACTTATAAGTGGCTCTCTGTTTCCAGGGAGCCCTGTGAAATACTCCATTTAAATGTTCACACATATTACTCCTATATGTTAAGAGTCTGTTGATGGTAAACTATCTTGCACATCAGCGAGTACCTGCCAAGTAAATCCTCAATGTTTCCAAAATAAACAAATGGAAATAGGACTATAGATGCCTGGCAAAGTTTAGGAGGCAAATAACATGGGCAACAAGTTCAAGAGATACTGGCTTAGCCCTCAGACAACATCCAACACTGGCTAGGCTGGTGCCACTTTCAAATCAGTTTCAATAGTTACCCATGTCATAAATGCAAACCAACTCTCCACATCCAGAGAGGAATCCTTTTTACTCTGTAGAGAACAGAATTCTCCATTCATGGGGGGAAAAAAGAGTTAAAATCTTTTCTGTTTTGAACTCCCAACTAGTAAAGTTTTTGAGAAATCCTAAGAGAGGGAACGGAACCAAGTCGAAAGTCATTCCCTTTTCTTTTTGATTTATTTCAATCTCTTTTCACAGAGACAGCCATTGAGACAAGTATTTTTTATGTCAACTCACTGAGGACTTGACTGCAGCCATCGGAAAGACGCAATAATTGATTTCAATAATTAATTCCTGCTTGCTGAAGTAATGTTGCTTATGCGCTCCTCCTCGGGCCCCAGTTAAAAGGAACTCAGAGGCAGGAGTGCATAAACAGCTACATTACTTTGGGGAGTGAAAGTCCCCTAACATACTGTAGATTTGGGAAGAGCTTTTAGGCCCGGGGCTATTTGAAGTTAATTCCTAGAGAGTCTGCTGTTACCTCATGTTGTCCGTGATTTTCTAAAACCAATTCAGAGGGGCAGAAAGCCAAGTGGAGAACTAGGCATCTTTGCAACAATTGATCTCAGCTCCATCAGAAAACCCATCTTAACTGTATACCAAAAGTTCACTCAAAGACAATAGAGGGAGAGAAAGAACTCTGGAAGGGAGAGTGTCAGGAAGAAGGAGAGCTGAAACTAGAAAAAGAATCAGAAATGAATCCCATTTCTGATGTAAACAAAGTGGAAAATGCTACTTGGGAAACCAAATGACCCCTGGTCCCTTTTCATTTAAATGATTTCTAAAACCCAGAACCACTTCTAACTGTAGTCAAAAATGTTAAAACGGAGTCATTTTATGGTTCTTTCAAAAGAGCTAAATAGGCTGTGCTATCTCGTATGCCTAATATAAACAGAAACTAAACTGACTCCATATGACATTATTTTATTGCTTCCTCTAAGATATTCCCATACATTTTTTTAAAATAATATTTTGTATGCCTTAATACAACCATATAAAAATAAAACTCAACTCAGATGCAATATTTTAGAATCTTTATCCTTAACAGAAAGGCTGTTAAATACTCAGATCTTTACAAATTTATCACTTAAAATTTACTTTAACCACCTCCCCCATCTCAGATTATATACTCAGCTCCCTTGCCCCAAACTGTGTCACAACCCAGGCTTTCCACTAACCGGGGGATTTACAATCCCAAACTGATTGGGATGTCAATGCGTTATTGTTAATGAAGGCCTTTAAAGGACTGGAAAGCACAAATGGAAAGCAGGCCCTTATTAGGCATGGACCATGCATAGCCATGCCCAGGTACAAGAACCGACCTCTTGTTACTACCTGGTCCCAGGGCGATAAGGTTCCTGATGTAAAGAACAGATTAAAAGTAAAACTAGACCAGATGTTTTTCCTATTAGATGGATTAAGTCAGACCAAACCTAAAATTAGGAAAACACGCAGGGCTGATTTACAACCGGGCTGTGATGGTAGGCTACACTGGGAGCTGTGGCCAGTGGCTCCAGAGCCTGCTCTCCATTTATTAATGGGGCTCTGGGAGTGGGAAGGCCTCACCCCTGACTGCTCTAAAAATGCTGAACGAGGGTTCCAGCCTGGTGATGAAAGGTGCTGTCTGAAGGGGGACCCCTGGCAAAAACAACATGAAAATCTCCTTCAAATACCACTGATGGTACAGACAGGAGAGGGAAAGGCTAAGCTTTACTATCTTCTTTAATAAAAACATCTTAAATATAAAAGTATCAGATAGCCCACCTCAAAGCATTTTTTTTCTGAAAACACAATCTTGTTATGAGTATGAATATCAACTTTATCAAGTCTCATGTGGACCAAAATCAGACAGTTGAACCCCAAAGTGTTTCTTTGCATGCTGAGCTCAGAGAGTTTCTAATGGAACAGTGCTGTTGTAAGATTTTACCAGATTACCCTCACCGGGTAAGAGTGAGGCTACATGTAACAAAATAGTCAGGACGTTCAGAAACTCTGCTGAAACTGCTCGTCCTTTGACCAGATGTAGCTCCTTGCCAAAAGCTTGATGCAAGAAAGAATTGTTTGAAGAATGGCCTGTTATCTTAAAAGTTTATTTAAAACTATAAATTTGAAGGAAAACTTACAAATGTGCTTTTTCAGACAGTGGATTGAGTGCAATATCAAATAATCCTTTGGACAGGTATACTGTTGGGAGAGTCTGAAAAAAGTAAATTTTCCTAATTCTGCTAAAGTTGTTCAAATCCTAGGTACTTTTCAGCATTTTTCAGTAAGATTTGTTATTACCATTGTGTGTTTTGTTTTTGCTTTCATCCTCCATCCTCAGAACCGGGCTTAACGTAATAGCAAGGCTTTGTGAGTACACATTCAGACCCAGATTGGAGTTTAATAACCATGATGTCAGAAATGTCATATAAACTTCTATGAGTCTCAGTTTTTAGTTTTTAGTAACCATGAGGTCAAACATGCATCTTACAAGGGTGAAGATAAGAGAATGTCTCACAAACCTTGATAAGAGACTAATAGCCAGCAGAGGACATGTACATGGCTAGAAATTAGATACCTAAGCTGGACCAGAAAGCAGGAAGGTAAGAGAAGGACACTGTTGTGGCTTCTAGGGAATCAAGAAACCGATCCGAAGGAAAAATAAAGGGACACTAAAAAGAAGAAAAATCTCTCTCTCTCTCTCTCTCTCTCTCTCTCTCTCTTTCTCTCTCTCTCTCTCTCTCTCTCTCACACACACACACACACACACAAGCTGATAGGGTGCTCTCTCTCTCTCTCTCTCTCACACACACACACACACACACACACACACAAGCTGATAGGGTGCTCTCTCTCTCTCTCTCTCTCACACACACACACACACACACACACACACACAAGCTGATAGGGTGCATAATTCCAGCTTTGCCCCTTTTTGCTACAACAGGCAGCTTCAGATAGCAATCTCTATAGGTGAAGTAAAACGACATGACAAACACTGTACTACAACTTTTAAACAGGCATTTGGGAAACCTGTCGTTTGTGTTCATAAGCTGTTAGCCAGCAGATGGAAGAATATTACTTTCATAGGAACAAGGGTCACCACCTACTTTATGGCGCATACTGTGTCAAAAATGTTGTGCCTTTATTTTTTGTAACTGAGGGGCCACATCAGAAGTCCCAGTACAGTAACAAGAATATTTGTTGTACTTGACCATGTTAGTTTGGGTCTCATGTATGTTGCACCAATGATCAGGCACATCATTTTGAATTATTTTCATTTGCAGAACACCAGAAATGAGATCTATTCTAACATGGTAGACAGTGTCCCAAAATCAACATGGTTAATGCAAAGTTAAAGCGTGGCAGTGACATAGTAAAATGCCTACACTATCATAATGTGCTGATGGTGATGTCACTTAATGTAACTTAACTTTGTCTTTCTAGCTCGGCTCTAGACATTTAGTATGATTTCAGTTCTTTGAGAAAGGAACTCTAATTCTCCCAAAAAGAAGACATCTATCACTAGACAGTCCAAATTAGAGTAAACGTATACTAAAAATATCAATAATTTGTAATCTTACTTGGACTTAATATTTTCTTCTTAAGTCTAGAATTCCTGCAGCCTTTTCTAGCTTGCAGAGTTAAGTGCAAATTTATGTCTACTGTCAAAACACTTAATCCAGCTTTCTACTATGGTATAAACAAATGTACTTGTCAAGTGTGAGTTGGGAGTCATGGAGTTGGGGGAGAAATGGGCCATGTATTTATGCGTTTGTAAAAAATCTCTATGAGACTGTCATCACTCAAAAACTATTGTTTCCTTGAGGATGAGTTATCCCATCCCTAGGAGAAATGGCTCTTTGATTTAGTTACAACTGAATGTTTCTGCAGGTAGCTACCTTAAACATCACACAACTGAGAAGTCCATTTGCAAACTAGTTTTTCCATAAACTGCATTCTCGGTGAAAAAATGCTAGTTAGTTCATAGCTTGATGTAATACAGCTGTAAAAAAGATAAACATGTCTGTAATTTCTTGGGGATAGTAGTGTATAGTGTAGATTTTAAAGAACTATCATGAAAAATCAGCAATTAATTGATCTGATGGGCATGTTTTTTCCATTAACATTTAGTGTATTCCTATATTTACCTTATAAAACAAATCATTTTAATAGATGAAACATATTTGGTATCATATTTGTGAAAATTTCAAATTAAAAATCAAGTTTGAGAGAAGGTGTAGCTTTTGTGCTCTTTTTACAACTGTTGCCACAGTAATCACATGGCAGAATGGGATCTTATGAACCACCCAAATATCCCCTTGCCTGTAGACATGACTCTACTTAAACCAGAAAGATGACTGTTCATGCTGTTCTTTAAAACCTCAGAGGAAGCATATAGTCGTTAGATTATCATGGTAACTATGCAATATCTGTGAGTAATACATACAACTGCCTTTTTATGGCTACTGCATTAAGAGTATTTCTGTTCATTCCATTTTAAATTCTATTCGAATATAAGTGTGAATTCACTGTTAAATAGATACATAACCTACGTAACTCAAAGGAGAATAGAATGTCAAAGAGTGAAAATTGTTCTACATGAAAATCTTGTTATATTACTTTGGCAGTATTAAACTGTTAAATTAATAAAAATGTTCAGGTGTAATTCTCTTTACGCAATGAAGTACTTCTGAAAACGTCTGCAAAATGAATCACACTGAAACCTTTCTATCTAGAGGAATCATAAGGTAAATACTTTATAAAGTAAACAATCTTTTTCATGAATTCAAGTGTATTTTTTCTAAGGCTACACACACCTATATTCAACTTTATTTTCTTTTTTTATAAATTTTTTTTTCAATGTTTATTTATTTTTGGGACAGAGAGAGACAGAGCATGAACAGGGGAGGGGCAGAGAGAGAGGGAGACACAGAATCCGAAGCAGGCTCCAGGCTCCGAGCCATCAGCCCAGAGCCCGACGCGGGGCTCGAACTCACGGACCGCGAGATCGTGACCTGGCTGAAGTCGGACGCTTAACCGACTGCGCCACCCAGGCACCCCTCAACTTTATTTTCATATTTTAATATTCAAGTTAAAATATTAGCCAAATTGTATTCAACCCTCTTCCACTGGGCCAATAGGAAGTCAAATTTTCAGTTTTATATCTTTTACTATAGGGTCATTATCTCAGTCTGTTCATCCATTCAGGCTGCTATAACAAAAATACCATAGGCTGGATGGCTTAAACAACAAATATTTATTTCTCACAGTTCTGGAGGCTGGGAAGTCTATGATCAAGGCACCAGCAGATCCAATGTGTCTAGTAAGAGCCTGCTTCCTGACTGGTGGATAATTGTCTTCTTGTTATGTCCTTACAGGGAAGCTAGCCAGCTCTCTCATGTTTCTTTATAGCAGGGCACTATAAAGGGGCCCCCGTTGTGTGGGCCCCATTCTCATCACCTAATTACCTCCTACAGGTCCCATCTCTGTACACCATCATATTGGAGATTAGGGTTTCAACATATGAACTGTGGAGGACACAAACATTTGGCCCATGGCAATTGTTATGAAGTTATTTATTTTTCACAAGGTATAACATCATCTGACACAATATTCAAAAAGTATAAATGGGACTGTGGTGAAAAGTAAGTCACCCTTTGTTATGGGCTGAGTTATGGTCCCCTCCACAAAATTCATATGTTGAGGGGCGCCTGGGTGGCTCACTTGGTTGGGCCTCTGACTTCAGCTCAGGTTGTGATCTCGTGGTGGGTGGGTTCAAGCCTCATGTCAGGCTTTGTGCTGACATCTCAGAGCCTGGAGTCTGCTTTGGATTCTTTGTGTCCCTCTCTCCCTGCCCCTCCCCTTCTCTCTCTCTCTCTCTCTCTCTCTCACACACACAAATGAATGCACATTTTTTAAAAATTCATATGTTGAGTTCTAACCTGCAGTACCTCTGAATGAGAGACAGGGTCTTGAAAGAGGTGTTAAGTTAAAATCAGACCATTCAGATAGGCCTGAATGTAATCTGACTAGTGGCCTTCTAAGAAGAGGACATTTGGACATGTAAGGGATGTATACTCACAAAAGGAAGACAGTGTGACAAGAAAGTGGCCATCTATAAGCCAATGAGAGACGTCTCAGAAGAAATCAAACCTGCCATCACTTTGATGTTGGACTTTAAGCCTTCAGAACTGTGAGAAAATGATGTATGTTGTTCAAGCCACCCAGCCTGTGGTACTTTGTTATAGTGGCCCTAGCAAATTAATCCACCCTTGCCACTCTCCTCCTCAGCCGCCTAGCTCCTCTCTCTGGAGGCGACAACTTTAACAGACTCTTATCTAGTGTCCAAAATAGATTTTATGCTCTACATCAGGCAAATATATGATACATGCATCCATGGATAATGCTATACACTCTACTCTGGATCTTTTTTTTTCATGTACTAATGTATCGTGAAGATCACTTCATATCAAAATGTGCTATTTGATGGCTACATAATATTCTTTTGTTGGAATATACTATAACTTATTTAGCCACTTCTCTATTAATGGATATTCAGGTTGACTCCAATACTTTATTATTATAATAAGCATTACAATAAATGTTGGACATATAGTTTCATTTGTGTGAGTATATCTGTAGAATACATTTCTGGAAGTGGAATTTCAGGGCCAAGAGATATGTGTATTTTATATTTAAAACAATTGTCAAATGCCCACAGCAGAAATTATACCAATTTAGACTCACGCTAAAACAATGTATGAAAGTGTGTATTTTCCCACAGTCTAACCAGCATTAGGATGTATAAAACTTTATACGTGGTTTCCCATTATAGGTTAATAGTATTTCTGTTATTATGAATGAAGTTAAGCTTTTAAAAATCTTTTTTAAGAGCTGTTTGGATTATCTTTTCAGTAAACTGTTCATGTTCCTTTCCCAGTGTTTCATTCAGTTGTTGGTAATTTTACTACTAATTTGATAAGTCTGTACATATTAAGAACATTAGCCTTTGCTCTATATGTTTACAAATTATATTTTCACAATTTACTATCTGTCTTTCAATTGTGTTTTCCCATGCAAACTTACAAACTTATTTAAGTTTCTAAATTTGGTGTCAGGTTTAAAAAGGCTTTATTTCTTCCCTGAGATTTTGTTTTTAATCTATTTTCTTCTAATAACATAATGAGTTCAACTTTTCATTCATATCTTTGACCTATATGAAATGTATTTTGTTGAAAAAAGTAAGGAGTGAACAATTTTTTTTTATGTTTGTCTCATGGTCCCAACACTTCTCATGTAATAAGTAACTTTTTCCTCATTGATATACAATGTCACACTTATTATATATCCACTATATTTTGAGCCACTTCTGAATATTTGTTCTGTTCCATTGATCTATGTGCATACTCATTTAAATGCTAATAGTTTTAATTACTGCAGCATCATAATATGTTCTGACGTCTAATAGGATATAAATCTCCTCATGACTTTACTATTTATGAATTAACCTATTTGTGCATATTTATTATTCCAAAACATCTTTTAAATCAGTTTCTCTAGTTGCCAAGAAAAGTTTTGGATGCCGTGAAATGTCTAAATTATTTTAGAAGTAATTGATACCTATAACAGATTGTGTGTCTATGTAATACTGAAAACTTACTTTCCATATATAGCATTTTTATGTTTATATTAGTAGCATGTTGTTTTCTTTATATAGATCTTACACGTTTATTGTTTTGTTTAATGCAAGGTATCTTACCAGTTTTAAAATGGAATATGGCACATTCTGGGAAAACATACTGAAATCTAAGTATAAATGCAGAAATCACACATCAAGACAGAAAAGAAGTTATCAATATATAAAAGTTAATCAAATAGTCATCAAACTATTCAGTTGCAACATCTGAGGCTACAAAATGGTGGAATGTCAACTAGAGATTACTGATGGAGAAAAACTAGTCACATATCAATATGGAAGATAATTTTAGACATACAATAAATCAGAGGGTAATTACTCAATCCATATCAATAATACATATATACATACATACATACACACTATAACCAAATAACAAATGAGCCAAAAATCAGACTTCATAATAAGGAAAGATGAAGAGAAGGAACTAAGTTGAACAATGAATTTGAAAAGATGGATAGATAAACAGAGATAGATTAATAGAGATATACGGATAGATAGATGCTGCAGGATAGCAGGAATATGTTACATGAGTTTTTAAATGCCTTTTGAAACTAAAGAAACGAATAGTAAAGAAAATTCTCATTATAGTCCAGAATAAAAATTACTAACCATCTAATTGAAACTTAGACCTGGGTAGGGATAAAAAGAGGAAGAAATAATGTTCTAAAACTTGAGTGGGGTGGGATAAGGGAGGAGTGGAAGATGTAAAATTATCCCAACAATTTCATTTTTATGGAGATGTAAGAAACCAAAGGAAATAAATTATCCTGCTTAATAACATGGTATCTTCTTTCTAAATAATAGCAGAAAAATATGAGAGCTGGGAAGAGGATGTAGCCCTGAATTAAATGGAAAATCAGAGAAGAATTTTCAAATGAACCATTGGGAAAATAATAGAATAAATAGCAACTTAATCAAAGCGATGAAAACAAGGAAAGGGAAAGAGAGAGGAAAAACAGATTGAATAAATACATAAAGATGAGAGGCATTAAATCAATAAATTGGTCATCACACTAAATAGACTAAATCTCCCATTAAAGATAAACACTGTCAAATTAGGTCTACAAAAGAAAATCAAGTTCTATATAGTTATATTACTCATGTAATATATTTAAACTGAAAAAGAAAAATTGAAAAGAGTTATAAAGCAAATGCAAAACAAAAAATGAAAACATATAGTAATGGCAATATTATTAAGAGAGGTGCTAGAATTCAATAACTTTAATAGTTGTAACATGCTTAAGTTTTGTTCACATGAATATGGGAATGGACTAAATAAACCTAAGCAGATTTTAGCTGCAGGATGTCTCTCTTAGAGTCTAGAATATGCTAAACACCTGATGATATTCCAAGGGGGAGCGGGGGCGGGGGGTGGATAATATTGAGTATTTACAAAACTTATTTGGTTGCTTTTGTGGAGCAAAGACAAGCAGTCTGTGGATTTGCTGGGGCCCAGGGCAGGGATCGGGGCAGGGGAAGGATTGCCACAGAAGTCTCTGAAGTATAAAACTGCAGTATCAGCGGTCAGGTTGTTTTCATCGATCTCATGGAACTCGGTAAGGAAATGAGACCACTTCTGATTTTTTAAATTTTGCTGTGCTCCCTCAGGCTAGGTGAAACTATCTAAGAAAAATATGGAAAGTGTTTAAATACTCCACATTTTTTTTTTGCCACAGAAAACGTTGAACTCATCTGGAATGGTGCTGAAGGGAAATATGGCAATGGATGACAGCAAAAACACAATTTAAACATGACAATGGACCATCATTCATAAAAGTGGAAGCAATTCGTTAATGTCTAGTGCCAGAGACAGAGAAATCCAAACCTCCATAATCCATATCACCAACTAAAAATTGAACTAGTTTAGTCTGTCTTTTTTCCCAGTGCTTGGAATGGTGAAGAGTAATCTCAGAGTGGCATTTCTAAGGATTTTGACTTGGAGGAACCCAAGAGTATGACCAACCAGGTATCAAGAAACTTAAGGATACATGTTAGGGTAGCCTAAAATAGAAGGGGAAAAAAACAAATAAATAAAAGGCAAATGACTCATATAAAATAAGTGTTTATTTCTTAATCACATGAGTTTAAGGCAGGTGTCTTCTTGCCCTGTGATGATTCAGGGACAAGGCTCCCTCTACTTTGTGGCTCCACAGTCCTCTAAGTCCTGTCTGTCACTGGCATCCAAAAGCAGAAAGGGCTAGAGGTCATGGAGGATATATACCTGCTTCTCAAAAGCCTTGGCTCAGAAATGGCACAGAACACTTTCACTTTTTACTCACTTGAACCCAATCAAATGGCCTCACCTAACTGCAAAGAAGGATGGAAGATGTACTATAGTTGGGTTATTGGAAAGAAGAAAAAGCATAGATTTTAGCAAGCAGCCAGCAGTCTCTGCCACAGAAGATGATCTTCTATCCAGAAAGACATTCAGGGGCGCCTGGGTGGCGCAGTCGGTTAAGCGTCCGACTTCAGCCAGGTCACGATCTCGCGGTCCGTGAGTTCGAGCCCCGCGTCGGGCTCTGGGCTGATGGCTCAGAGCCTGGAACCTGCTTCCGATTCTGTGTCTCCCTCTCTCTCTGCCCCTCCCCCGTTCATGCTTTGTCTCTCTCTGTCCCAAAAAATAAATAAATGTTGAAAAAAAAAATTAAAAAAAAAAAAAAAAAAGAAAGACATTCAAGTTCAACATGGTACTCTGCAAAACTTATGGCAAATAGTACAAAATAGTCCCTGGAGGATGGTCAACTGGGGATGCAAATAGAAGGAACAAGTATACTTTCCATGACCAAATAAATCAATAAGAGGTATCCTACCATAAACAATAAGAAGAACATCCAGATTCAGCAGCACAATTGAGGACAGTCACCACCAGCACGTTTAATGGAACCACCAGTGAACTAATAGAACTGTCTCTACGATGCATTGAGGCCCAAATTCTATAATATAGCCCAAGGCCCTAGTGGCTGTCTACGTAACTAGTTAAGACAAGGAAGAAAGAAAGAAAGAAAGAAAGAAAGAAAGAAAGAAAGAAAGAAAAAAGGAGGGAGGGAGAGAGAGAGGAATGAAGGGAGAGGGAAAGAAAGAAAGAGATGGAGGGAAGGAGGCAGGAAAGGAAAGGAAAGGAAAGGAAACGAAAAGAAAGGAGTATATAAAGAAAGATGTTTAATGCTTTTAGTCCTGTGTCCACATACCTAATAAATATATCAACATTAGATATGATATTTCCTTAGCAAAATCTAATGCAGAAAAGATTAAGACTGGGATACCACACAGTCCTTGTCCATTTCACCAGCCTGCATCAGGCCACTTTTTCTTGGAATCTGCTGTAGGCCAGCCTGATTCTGCTCAAACCCTCATGACATTTTTCTCTATATTTTCTATTCTTGGCATTGTGTATAATAAAATGAAGAAGAAACTGAAGGAGAAGGAAAAAGAGTTTGATCTCACTCCCTTTAAAACATGGAAGTAAAGTTAAAAGAAGCAGACAGGTAAAAAGAGCACAGCACCAAACTCATTGCCTCTAGGAGCAAAAGGTTTTATACATGTACTATATCTTTGTCTTACACTCCAGTCTTAACTACATGCACAATATTGTTTGACTACTCGGACATGAACTATCAAATCAGTCAAAGAAACAGTCTAATCCATCAAATAAATGGCTTGACTTGGATTGTTTTGATCATTCAAAATCACATGTGAATAGAGCTTTAAAAACAATAAGGCTTCCGGTCTCAAATCAGGAAAGCAGAAAGCTAAAAAGAGTTTTTTCACCTTTATTTTTTTAATGTTTATATCTTTATTTTGAGTGCGTGAGAGAGTTCAGGAGCGCAATGGGGGAGGGGCAGAGAGAGAGTGAAAGAGAATCTCAAGCAGGCTCCATGCTTCACATGGAGCCCGACAAGGGGCTTGATACCTCCCGACTGTGAGATCATGACCTGAGTCAACGTCAAGAGTCAGATGCTTAACCCAGTGAACTGCCCGGGGCTCCCCTCATTTTACAGTAAGAAAAAAGATGAACAAACTGTATAAAGGACTTTTCCTGAACCTATCAGAGCACTGAGTTAGCAGGACAAACAACTAACATCAAACCTAGAAGAAGACAAGTACTTGCAGGAGGAAATAGGAACAGAGTTTTTGATTACCTTTGAAAGACACTCTCAAACACCAAATAACCCATTATGAAGATTAATCTAGAAAATTTCTAACTGGTTGACTGGCTCAGTCAGTGGAACACAATGTGAGTTCAAGCCCCACATTGGATGTAGAGATTACTTAAGAACAAAATCTGAAGAAGAAGAAGAAGAAGAAGAAGAAGAAGAAGAAGAAGAAGAAAGAAAGAAAAGAAAGAAAAGAAAAGAAAAGAAAGAAAGAAAGAAAGAAAGAAAGAAAGAAAGAAAGAAAAAATGTCTAACAAATGCTAAAAGCTTCATATGGGAAAGTGTGAAAGTATAAAATCCTACAGGGCCATACACATAGAGGGTTTGCACCTTCTTGCAGGTTTACTCCAGGAAGCCGCAAAGAAAGCAAAAAATGAATCCTAAGTAATCTTGTCTCATGGAGCTGGCTAGGGGAATGAATGGAAGCCATTGTGAGACTCTTCCCAAAGGCATCTCCCTTAAGGAAAAACAAAGCTTCAGTATGCAATGGAAAGACATCAAAACCATAACCTGAAGACACTGGGAGAAACCCACTGCAACTGAGGTAGGACAAAGGTAGAGATAAGCTTTATTCTTGGGGAATGTGTATGAATATTTGCTGGGAGTACATAGCATGACATCTGGGCCTTTCTAATATTGAGATTTAATCAAAACGTGAGAATATCTCCTTTCCTCACCCACCATCATCATGCTAAGTGCGTAGGGAAAATAACTGGAATACAGCTGTGGGAGCAGCCAGAGACAAAGTGTCCTCTGGAAGTGGGATAAAGGGAGACTCAAAGCCTAAGGCAGAAATGAGTACAGGAATTATACAGAAAAATTGCTGCAATGAGGGTAAACATAGCAATAACAAACTCCAAACCCAGCCCAAACCCTAACTGATTTAACACAAACAGTTACACTAAAGGCCTAACAAAAAGAAGGTCATGCCCATCTCTAAAAGCATAAAAAAAATGTACCTCAGTATCAATGGTCCTATATAATATGTTTGCCTTTCAATAAGAAATTATGAAGCATAAAAAAAGGCTATGGAAAACAAAAGAGACAATAAAATCATCAGAATCAGACTCAGATATGACTAGATGTTTGACAAGAAGTATAAAACATCTATGATTAATATTTGAAAGACCCTAAAGGAAAAAGTAAACAACATGCAACATTGAAAAGATAATCTCAGCAAAGAGGTAAAAACTATAAGAAATAATCAATAAAAATGCTAATAATCAAATACACAGTGAAAGAAATAATTTCTTTGATGACTTTAAAACTAAATTTGATATAGGCAAGGAAAAAAGTTGGTGAACTTAAAGATATGTCAATAGAAATTAGCCAAACAGAAATACAAATTAAAAACAAAAGGTGGAGGAAAAAATACAAAGCTGAGAATCTAACATCTATGGGATACTTTCAAATGATCTAAAATATGTGTAATTAAAATCCCAGAAGGATGAAGCAAGACAGTAAATGGGATAAAGGAAAAATATGAAGATATAATGGCCAAGAATTTTCCCAAATTCGTAATGACATCAAATCACAGATCTAAGAAGCTCAGAGAACAACAAAGAGAATAAAAAATTTGCAATAAAAACACACCTAGGCATGCTGTATTTAAATTGCTGAAAACCAAAATTAAAAAAATCATAAAGGCAGTGAGAGAGAGAAACAACATTATCTCTAAAGTAACTAGGATAAGAATTATATCAAACTTCTCATTAGAAAATACACACACGCACACACACACACACACAAAGAAGACAGTGGAGTTTTACATTTGAAGTACTTAAGTCAAAAGAACTCTCAACCTAGAATTCTATGCTCAGTGAAAATATCCTTAAAAAATTAATGACAACTAAAAATTTTCTCAGAAAATAAACCAAAACACAGAGAATGCATTTTCATCAGAACTTTTCCAAAGGAAATGTTTAAATAAGTTGTTCAGGCAGCAGGAATATGATATAGGACAGAAAGTTAAATCTACACAAGTAAATGTAGAATGCAGAAATAAGTGAAGGTAAAATATATGTTTTCCTAGTTCTTATTTTTAATTTCTACAAAAGTTAAAGAACTGTTAAAATCTTTACTGTTGACAATGTGTTATGTGTTTATACTGTATGTAAAAATAAAATGAGTAACAAAATATGACACAAAGAATAGGAAGGAGGAATTGGGAAAAAACTATGAGGATGTAGAAATAACATGAGGCAGTATAAAATTATTAAAGACAGACTTACATAAATTAGAATTCACATTGCAAATCATACTGAAACCATTAAAATTTTTAAAAGATGTCTAAATAATAAATAGAGGAAATAAAATGGAATTATAAAAAAATGTTCACATAAACCCTAGAACACAGAAAACAAGGAGAAAAGGAACAAAGAACTATAAAACAAAATAGTAAAAGGCTAGCAAAATAGTAGATTTTAATCCAACCACATCAATGATCACTTTATATTTGAATGATTAAATATACCCATTAAATAAAATTGTTAGACTGGATAAAAATGTAAGACTCAAGTACAAGCTATCTCAAAGCAACCCACTTTGAATATAAAGACACAGATAGGGTAAAGGTATAGCATGCAAACACTAACCAGATGAAAAGCTGGAATACCTATATAAATTTCAGATAAAGCAGACTCAAGGAATATTAAAATATTGTTAACTAAAGGAAAATAAAAAGACATTGTCTAAGTCTGTGGGATGCAGCTAACATAGTGCTTTGAGGGAAGTTTATAGCATTAAATGCTCATATTAGAAAATAAATAAGATTTAAATGAATAACCAATCTTCCAACTTGAGAAACTAGCAACAGAGAAGCAAATTAAACCTATAGAAAACAGAAGTGGGGACATAGAATTGCATACCACTTTATTTAAATGTTTTAAAAAATCAACTAGGATGTTGACAGACTCAGGATGGAAAGTAGATAGTAACAAGTGAATCTAACTGTATTACAAATGTCTATGACATAAACTCACTTAAGGGAGTGATGGGGCAAAAATGAGCTGACCTAAGTAACCTTATAAAATACTTGACATTGGAAAGACAAATAGAATGGTACATAAACACTGTACTTTAAATGGTACATTTTCCCCCCGCCACAGGGTGATGATTTAGCAATTCTGAAACTATACATATGCCAGGTTTGAACAAATAAGCAAATAAATTGATGTTAATGGGAGACATATTTCTTGTTGTAAGAGAAAGAGATAGCAAATAAAGTGGAAGGGGCAAATTTGAATGAACCCTATTATGCTGGATTAGAGCTATAGATATCAGCATAAAGTCATGTTTATTTTAATATACTGATGGATAGATAAGATAGATAGATAGATAGACACAGACATGTGAATGTATGTAAATATACATGAAAAATTTTCTAACACTGCCTACTGAGGGGGTATAGATGCAGTCATACCCCAATAGCAATGAGCACACCCAGCAGTTACATCTTGTTTTCTAAACACCACTCTCCAATCAGAGGATCCATTCCTCCTTGGAGAAAGGCTGATTCTAGAACTGGGACAGAGAAAATACAAGAAGAACCTGTAACATCTTGTAATACCAAATAAAGAAGTGCTCAAAAATATAAAAATAAAAAAGAATGGGAGCATGTCAAAAGGATGTAGGAGCCAACCTAAAAGAGTTTCTATTGGTTAAAATATTGCTTGAGCATCAAAATTCATAACCATAGTATTGTGTTATGACCAAAAAATAAACATATACCCTTAAATCGATACTTATATAAATACATGATTGAATGAATAAATAGATATATAGATAAATAAACTAAAAGTGACAAATCTTTGTGGAAGAAATTTAAATAATATGAATGTAGATAGTCCTCCCTCTAGGGAGTAGAGCTTAGTTTCCCTCCTCTTGAGAATAAGTTGCTCTCATCACTGCCAATGATGAGTAGAGAAAAGGAAAAATAGTACAGTTCACCCTTAAACAACACACTGCAATGATTTGAGTATAGAAAAAGAAAAATAGGACAGTTCACCCTTAAACAACACAGGAGTTAGTGGTCCTGACTCCTCCCACTAAGTCAAAAATATGCGTGTAACTTTTGACTCTCCCAAAACTTAACTACTAATAGCCTCCTATTGACCAGACGTCTTACTCATAACATAAACAGTTGACACATATTATTTTGAAAGTTTATTTATTTACTTTGGTGGGGGATAAGTGCAGAGAGAGAGAGAGAGAGAGAGAGAGAGAGAGAATCCCAAGCAGGTTCCAGTGCAGAGCCTGACGTGGGACTTGAACTCACAAACCATGAGATCATGACCTGAGCCAAAATCAAGAGTTGGACACTTAACTGACTGAGCCACCCAAGTGCCTCCAGTTAACACATATTTTAAATGTTATATGTACTATATGCTGTATTCTTATAATGAAATAAGCTACAGAAAAGAAAATTATTAAGAAGATCATAAGGAAAAAGAAAAATCATTTACAGTACTGTATCATATTTATTGAAAAAGATCCATGTATAAGTCGACCCATACAGTTCAAATTCATGTTTTCCAAGGATCAACTGTTACACTCAAGAAACCTATCAGACATTACCTTAACCAGGAGATCAAGGTGAATATCACCATTGGTAAGTCATGTTGATACCATGTACTCCCTGACGTGATGAGAAGGGCACTTCATCTCTGTGATATTCTTCCAAAAGAACCATAATCCCACTCTAATCATGAGAAAACAGACAAATTGAAATTGAGGCATATTTTACAAAATACCTGACTCACTCCCCCGATCTGTCAATGTCGTGAAAAATAAGACTTGAGAAACTGCCACAAGGCTCAAATAAAGAGACATGAGGATTAAATGTACCATGATGCCGTGGATTTGTTGCTAGAATAGAAAAAGGAGTGGCAAATTCTGAATAAAATCTACTAATTATATCAAACCTATGTAACTTTCTTAATTTTGACAAACGCACCATGATTATATGAAAAGTTAGCATTAGGGGATAATGAATGGAGCATACGAGGAATTCTCCATATTATCTTTGCAACTTTTCTATAAATCTAAAATTAAAAAGTTTTAAAAACTATCTGCCACGCATGACTCTATAATCTCTGAGTAAAGTTTTATAATAAAAATGCTAAAATGATACTAAAACACACATGAAGTTGCGCAAAAGAAACATTTTTTAATAGGCTGCCCATATTTTAAATTACTTTGACACCTATAGAAGTGTTCTAGGTAGTGTAGTGTTTAAAGCTATAGTTTTTTTTAATGCAGTTTAGTCATAGTGATAAGCTCCTTAAAGCCTACATAATGAGGGAAATATTTTTTGCTTTTTTTAAAAAAAACCTTGCTGTGATTGCATGCAGTGATAGAGATGGCTTTAAGAATGTTTCACAGATGCTTCAAATCATTCATTTCTCATAAACATATGGGGTCTATTCTTCCGTCACTGTGCGTAATTCCTATTGACATTAATGGGAACTATGCATGCATATCTCTATAATTTGGCCTCAAACAAACTGAAAATCATCACTATTGAGATGAGAACCAAAGCAATCACACAAAGAGAACAATTGACTCCTTGAAACTCAGATTCTAGGATCTCTTGTCACAAGAAATTCCAGTCATAGAGAATTAATCTATAGTGATTCCAACACCATAAACTACAATAAGCCAAAATATGATACAGATATATTTTAGGGCATGGTATCTTCCTGAAGATAATAAATTACCTTTTTCAAGTGTAGGACAGAAATAGCTAAACATCTCATAATACAACTGAACAAAAATTCCAATGGTACAAAAATAGCTATAAGCTGCTAGGTGGTAACACTATGTGTTATATGTTTTAAGGACTTTTATTCAGATCTCTATAAATTGACTGCTCATTTGTTCCAATCTCCTTATACAAGATTATATCCCTAGTTGTAAACCTCAAGTTACATGTAGAATTTTTTCCTATTTAAAATTTAAGGTTACAACATATATTCACCAAGAAGGAAAGTCTCAAATTAGGGAGATTTGTTCACTGTTCCACTGTCCCATTTCCACACCAGAAAACATAACAAAGTTCCTAGTTGTGTATCTCAGCAGTGTCACTTTGGCCAGATTCCAAGATGTAGGAGGTTGCCTCAGATCTCAGTGGGAGGCAGCCATTATGTGTTTGGGGGAAGCCATTTGAAGCTGGCAGGTGAGCCAGTTCTATCACTGAGGAGAAAGTACTGCCAGTAAAGTCACCTTGTGACAAGCGTCTCCCTGCTGTGGGTTAACTTCCAGAAAGAAGGTTTGGAGAACACATAACCGTTCACAACAAGGAAATCAAACAAAATAAATTGGGCATAATTTGACACTGTTAAAATAAGAAGTGTCACCAGCGCTGCTATGAAGTAGGAGTTATGAAGAGCTTCTGCCAAGATTAAACATTTAGTTAGACAATAAAATAGCTTGCTGGTCAAGCCAAAGACATTATTCTTAATGCTTAAACTGATGGAGACTAGTGAATAAGTCTTTTTGACAAGAAGGGCTGCCAAAGAGTAGCAACTGGGTCTTAAGAGGCATGCATGTGTTCATGTAGTTGATAGGCTCCAAGCAGAGAGAAATAGAAATACCACAAAAAATTTAAAAAAAATAGAATATGGTGGGTTTTTTAAGACATTTTCAACAATTATAGAGAACTGACCAGAAAAAATATTGTGCAGAAACCGTTTTCTTTTCCAAATCCACTTGGCTCTTAGTATACTGAACAGAAATATTTACACATTATAGTTTTCTCCTACCAAAATACTGTCATTCAATTTTCAAACAAACGTTTCTTCGGTGCATTCCCAAATGGTTTAAACTATATGTAAGAAATGCCCACTGGAAAGACGATGGGAGTTCTATGAAACAGTTCAAACAGAAATATTGGCAGAAATTAGCAGAAAATAGAGCCATGAAGTAACCAGAGCATCGCCAGTGCTTATTTCACCTTTGGGCATCCCTCTCCCACTTACCAACAAAAATAGCCCACACGTAATTTTGTCTGCAGGTGCCCAAGCCTCTCATTCAATCAACACCTTCTTAGGACAAAGCTCTATTTCTCTTATTTTTATTCAGTAAATACTAGTTGATTCTAAATTGCTATCAAAAAGCAAACAATTTAACTAAACGAAATCACACTAAGGTATGAATCACTAGCCTCTTAAGTTGTTCATCCTCAAGACAGCATTTCTCAAAACCTGATTCCTGGATCTCACGCCATGCTAAACATTTACATGTCTCGGCTCATTATTGAATCAGAAGGGCTGCATATGAAACCGTTTCCTGGGTGATTGTTATGGCAGTGATGTAGGGAATCACTGTTGAAGAAAGCCTTGATAGAACTCAAAAGACTGGGCTGGGACTGCAAAAAGACTAAGGTGGGGGCAGGGGTGTGCATTGGGCTTTGCTTTAACAGCGCTGAGCTGCTTGGAATTCTCTCTCCCTTTCTCTGTGCCTTGAAAGGACACTTTCAAATCATACTAGGAGTCACTGTCTTGGGTGTGGCCTTGAATCTGGGTGAGATTGGAATCATTATTGATAAACTGCTGATTTAACTCCTTCAACACAGAGTGTAATACTGACATTCAAAAACACATGGGCTAAACAAAACCATAGCCTTTTGCCACATAATGATGCCATAAGTTACAGTGAAAATAACTCCTGTTTTATTTTCTTTGATATGTGAGCAAAAAGCAAATAAGAGCTAAGAATGTCATATAACTTCAATTGTTAAAATAAGAACTCTTAGATTATGATCTGGCCATCTGGCAATATGTTTCCTCAAATGTATCCTGCACTCTTCTGCCTCCCTGCATGTGTCCAAGCTGTCCTTTTCTCTGCCTCAGTGAATCCTGCCTACCAATTTAGGACCCAACTTGAATGCTTTCTCCTTTCCTTGAATCTCCACCTTAGA
This sequence comes from Prionailurus viverrinus, assembly GCF_022837055.1. NCBI lineage: Eukaryota > Metazoa > Chordata > Mammalia > Carnivora > Felidae > Prionailurus > Prionailurus viverrinus. The sequence goes on from NC_062566.1 coordinate 62,516,471, forward strand.
TTCATCTTCCAAATTCTCATGGTATTTGATCATTTCTATGAAGTCATGTAGTACTTTCTAACATATTAATATTATATGTTTACATATGTGTACCTATACATATATGTCATACGCGTATCTTCCATTCTTGAATAAGCTGCTGAAGTAGAGTATCCTTGCTATGCTAGATGAACGAGACACAAAAAAATGAAGCAGATTCTAAAATATGCTTCAGGGGGTGGTGCCTGGGTGGCATAGTCGATTGAGTGTATGCCTCTTGATTTTGGCTCAGGATATAACCTGATGGCTCATGGAATCAAGCCCCACATAGGGCCCTGAGCTGAGCTTGGAGACTGCTTGGGATTCTCTCTCTCCCTCTCTCTCTGCCCCTCCACTGCTCTCTAAATAAATAAATAAATAAATAAATAAATAAATAAAATATGCTTCAGACACGAGTATCAGGAGGAGGCAGGGAAGGAGGGAAGGAGCAACCTCAATAGTCACAGAGGCAGGAAGGAATTTTACAACTTTGCTAATGTAACCTTTGCTTCTACACAGACCACCTATTAGATGAAGAAGGTGGATTTTTATGGGCTTCTTCCCGTCTCATCTTTTAAGAACTTACCCACATAGCCTGCATTCACCTTTTGTCTGAACTAGGTAACTTGCTCTATGTGGGATATATCTCATTCTAAAACAGATCTATCTAATTTCATACCCATGCATACAACTGGACATTCCTGCCAAGAGAATATGAAACTCAAAACTCAATAAAAATGTATTGGGGATGCCTGGGTGGCTCAGTCAGTTGAACGTCCAACTTTGGCTCAGGTAGTGATCTAACAGCTTGTGAGTTCAAGCCCTGCAAGGGGCTCCTTGCTGTCAGCTTGAAGCCTGCTTCGGACCCTCTGTCCCCATCTCTCTCTAACCTTCCTCCACTCGCGCTCTCTCTCAAAAATAAAATAAACATTTAAAAAAATTTATTGGGCACTTACTATATGCTAGATCCTCTTTTGTGTATTGAGGATACAGCAGAAAATGAAACAAAGGGAGCTGCAGCCACCATGGAGTTCACGTAGATCTCTGATAACATTCACGTGGTGATAAATGTGACAAAGAATGAATTAGAGAGAATTGAGACTGCTTGAGAAAGAGGAGTTTGCTAATTTTTCTCATCAGAGAAGAGCTCTCCAAAGTTTGACTTTCGAGTTGAGACTTGAGTAGAGGAAACAAGCCACGTGGGCTCTAGGAGGAAAGACATTTCTGACAGGGAACACGTGTAGAAATCTTAGGGTGTGGCATCCATGTCCAACAAATGGCAGAAAGACCAGTGTAGTCAAAAATAGATAAGTGAGGAGAGAGAGTGGTGTTCCACTAGATCACGGGCAGTATAGGAGCCCCACGAGGACTTTGGGTTTTATTCTTTAATAGGAAGACACTGGAGGTCTTTAGCCAGAGGATTTGGCTTATGATTCAAAAGAAGCAATCTTTGCACTGCAGGAGGCTCAGAAGAGAAGCAGAGAAACTATTTGGAGTCTAGTGCAGTGATCCAGTGGAGAAATTACTTGGGCAGAGCAGTTGCAGCCAGTGGTCAGATTCAGGATATAATTTGAAGGTAAATCCAATGGAATTTGCTGAGAGGTCGGATGTGATGTGGTGCAAGACATATCTAGGAGTGAGGTGAAAAATGGTGTCATTTCATGTGACAGGGAACACCAGAGGAAGAACAAATTGCTGAGCAGGTGGTTTAAAGCAGTTCTATTTTAAACATGTAAAATGTGATATTAAATATCCAGGTTCAATATTAGATAAGCAGTTAGATATGAATGTAGAATTTAGCAGAAAGGTCAGAGCTAAAGAAATAAATGTTGTAATCACATGAACATACATGGAATTCACCATGATGTAATTTGAAGAGATGTCTTAGAAAGTGAGAGTTTCTAGAAAAAGGAAAAGAGCCAAGGAAGGAGCTGGGGAGTAATCAACCTTTATCACTTCCGTACATAACCCATTCCTATTTCCACTTCATTCTTTAAGATTCAATTTAAATAGTAAGCTTTTCTATCAAACCCTCCCTACTCTGCCTGCTTCACAGCACACATAGCAATAGCACAAAAGGCACCATATTGGGTTTTCTTTTTCTTTTTTTTAACGTTTATTTTTTAGAGAGATAGAGTGCAAGCAGGGGACAGAAGCAGAGAGAGGGGGCAGAGGATCCAAAGTGGGCTCTGCGCTGACAGCAGCAAGCCCAATATGGGGCTCCAACTTGAGAACTGCAAGATCATGACCTGAGCCGAAAGACATTCAACCGACTGAGCCACCCAGATGCCCCAGTATTGGATTTTCTTAACATGCCAGTAGACTAGAAGCTTCTTGAGGTTGCAACTGTCTTAATCATCATTGAATCCTCCATATTTTCTGTAGTCACTAAAATATAAAACATAACCATTAATTTTGTTGACCAAAATTAATGAATGAACATTTATTACCCATTAGTTAAAATATTCTATTTAAAATTTCATTGAACAGAATGGTTATTAGTTTTCTTTTAGCTTTGTTCAAGGACAAGCTTTTTTTTTTCTCATATTATTAACCTAAAGATTAGTAATATCCCAGGGGGTACTTAAAATTTTTTTTAATAGAGTACAGATCCCCTAGAGGAAGAATTAAAAATAAATCTGTTTTAAAGACGTCCTATCAGAAATCTAAAACAAATTTGGTAAAGTTCTTGGCAAGTATCCTAAGCATGTTGAGGGGTTGAAATTGTAGGCAATAAGAGAAAAAAAATAAAGACCTTAAGACCACTTCTTGAACCACTTTAAAAAATTGAAAATGATCTGGTTTGTATTTTCTCTTCTGACGTGTCTAGGTCTTGTCTCTCTGATGTCAAAATAGTCTACTCTGTGTTGAGCTACTGTGGAAACAAAAGAAATTTATAGAATTGTCCATTATTTGGGATAAGCTATAAATATTATAATTTATCCAAAGCCTTCCCTAAAATTAATATATTTTATCCTAGGACTATTTTAAATCCAAAACAGATACTGTTAAGTACAATTTGTATAATAGTTGAAAACTACTGTTAACAAACATTTAATAATGTCCTTGGAAAACTTACTTTTTAAAAAAACGACAGGAGCACTTGGGTGGCTCTGACGGTTAAGTGTCCAACTTTTGATTGCAGCTCAGGTCATGGCATGACCTCACAGGTTGTGAGATTGAGCCCAACATCAGGCTCTGTGCTAACAGCAAAGAGCCTGCTAAGGATTCTCTCTCTCCTTCTCTCTCTGCCTCTCCTCACCCAAAATAAATAAATAAACTTTAAAATAAATAAATAAGCAATTTAAAAGGGACAAAAATCCCTGGATTTATATCTGATATACTAAAAATGACAATATTCTTCCAAGGAAATTTTCTTTTACATGTTAAGACATTCATGCTGATTTGTTCCTAGATTCTATGATCCTCTTAGAAAGTTTTAGAAGAAGTTATATTAGACCCTTTGTATTTTAATTTGTTTTGGGATCAGGGAAAATGAAAGACCTTGATGGTATTGCACGTATCTTGACAAACCTCCTCACCTACCCTGTTCCTTCACCCCAATTAACTCTGTTCACATTTTTCATCCTTCTGCAATTCCATACTTTGGGCAAAAGAGAAAAGAGAAATGAAAAAGAAAACAATGAAATAAGAGTAGAATTGGAGACTCCTGAAGCACAAGACCAGATAGAAGGAAACCGGGAGAATAATCTTTTGTTTCTCCATCTAAGGAATGGGTTTGAAGGCCTTATCTGAAGCCTTGGGGAAGTTATTAAGAATACAAAAGGAAAGTAATATACAATCAAGGGAATGTCATGATTAAGTTTTAAGAGATAGACATAGACAGACAGTGGTAACTTTACAAATGAACGTAAGATAATTGTTGTTCGACTACTGCCCAGCAATTACAAAAGCAGAAATAGATTAAAAGGTCTTCTCCTTCCTTATTAAAGCCTTCCTTCACTTGCCTTCTACTCATCCTTCCAATGCCCCAAAGCTACTGCTCTTCCTACCCTGCCCCATTCCCTATAGCAACCCTGAATAACTTCAGGGTAGAGGAAGAAGTCAATCATAAGTATCTCCTTTGGACCATGTGATTCCCTCACAGCACCAATGCTTAAAATCTGTTTATCAAAAACAAAACAAAACAAAACAAAAACAAAAACTAGTAGCATATCTTCAGCTTTTTATATGTGTTCTTTAAAAAATAGTTCCGTAGTCAAAGGCTAGACAATACCAAGTAAAGTTAAACAGGTTGACTTATTTAATATGCAATATAAAATTAATTCTAATAACATCTAAGATACTTCAAGCATTCCCTACACACTTGGAAACTTGTTAAATACTTTATATGGAATGTGTTAATCTTCACAACAACCCAGAGGTTAGATACTATAATCTTTCCTATTTGGTAATTGAAGAAACCAAGGGTAGGGCTGTCTTGATTATTACTTTGATAGGGTAAGTAACTTGCCTGGCTTTTGGCAGGGCTGAAGTTCAAACTAAGATCATTTAGCTCCAAAGCCAAGCTGCACATTTCACCAGTTTGATATATAGCCCCCTGCTGGATTTTATCAGAGCATTTAATAGGCTAATGTGATTGTGAATCTCCAAGAGGGAAATGCAATAAACAGCATTCCCCACTTATTCGATTATAACCCCTCTTTTCCTTATAGAATCCTGAGCCACCTGCAGAACACTCTTTCCTGTTCTCTCCCTTAGGTGAAGATAGGATATCCTTTTTCTCTCTTCCCTACTCCTCTTTGTTCTACTCCTTTCCGGAGGGGCTCAATAGGTTTACCTTTTATACTCCTTTAGGGCATAATTCTCAATTAAAAGAAGCCCTATTCCTCACCAAAGTCAAAATATCCACATTTGTTTCTATCTTAGTCCTGGGGTAGTATATCTTGTGTCTCTGAATCTTTTTTGGAATAAGGGACATTTCTCGGGAAGCTTTTATTATTTTTCTGCAAACTGAGGGCCCAAAAGAAGCCAAAGACTTCTCCATTTTATCATTTGTTAACTTTTCCCGTGTCTATGTCGAGCCTTTTATTGGGGCAGGCACTGTCTTAGTACATTTCATGTTTACCAGTGCCTTGCAAACAGTAGATATTCAAGAGTAATTCTGGTTATAGACTCTAGGGTCCTTTCCAGCCCTAGGAATCTATGTTCATATTGGAAATATAATTTATTCTTCATGCATTCCATACCAAATACATCAGTGTGTAGTTATGTTTTAATTGGCCAGCTCTCCAAATACCAAAAGGAAGCAAGAGAAAGCTTTCTGGTAGTTAATTGTAATCATATTAAAACCTAGAAAGTCTACTGAAAATTGCCATTCTCTTCCCTTTATTTCCTACGATTTATTGAAACATAGCACATACAGGTATCCAGGTACTTCACACGCAAAGTTTAGTGCAAGGACATAGACTTTGTTTTCTACATTTGTTAGCCCTTTAAACTCAATCTTTTAAATATCCATGAATGGAAAACTGGCTATATAGGAGCTCAAGAGCATTCCTTGCCTTCTCATCGCACTACCCATGTGCCTCTTAAAATAGATGTACACATAGGCTTAATTGGTAATGCATACCCTGCTGCATAGTTAGTTGCCCAATCACCCAAGCAACTGGGTTGCAATGGGTGTAGATGATTTTTCTTAGGAGCTGTACTGGCAAATAGCTTCAGTGATTTAGCCCATGGAAAATGAGCCCTGTTTTGCTTAATGTTTTAGGTTAGGGAGTGGCTGGCAGCATTCTGTGAAAAAGTGACACTTTCAACACTATAAGTGATTTGCTGACTTTATTTAACAATATCTAAACCATTTTAACCAACAGTATCATATAGCTTGGCACATTATACCACTACAGATCTTCCGGAAAGGATGAAATGGCCAAATATTTACATGTATTCCGTTTTCTTTACATATTTGTATTTCTACCATTTTGAAAATTAGAATATAAACATTCTGTTTAAAAATCTGTTCTCCCCCACATACTACATATTCAAAGAGCAAACACAATTTTTCCCTTTGGTGTGTGTAAATATATATATAATATATATATATGTATGTATGTATATGTAGGTGTATCTGGGTTTCCATACTTTAAATATCTATGACCACCTAATAGCCCCAACCCTTCGCTTTATGATGTAGAGCAAAATTATAAAATCTGCTATCCCTGTAATTACATTGCCCTTTGCCGTCTCTGAAAGAAAGAAAGAAAGAAAGAAAGAAAGAAAGAAAGAAAGAAAGAAAAAGAAAGGTTGTGTTCAAATTTTCCCCCTGTTTTATTTGCACCCTATTAACAACTGTTACTGGAGCTTTAATTATGCCCCGGTGATTGCAGAGTTGTGGCTGACTTGTGTCACTTTCCTCCCAGGGGATGCTTTATAATTACCAGCATCCATCGTGGCTGCCTGTAAGCTGATGCTTTTTTATTACCAGTTCAATAATCACTGCATCCTTGCGAACATCTGCTCTGCAAGCCATGCATCGGGGGTCCCAGTGCCTGTCACTTGATGTTCCCTCACCACGGTGACCTTGATGCCCTCGCCTTCGGTTTATATCTAATTTGTTTACCAGAGGCTCTGTCCAGAAAGTCTCCCAGGAATGCAATTAATACACTAGATTTGCAAACAAAAGAAAATTTTGCCCTTTCTCTCCTTTCTCTTTTTCCAGATTATTGTCTTACACTTAGATTCCATAATTTCTATTCCTAGGAGAATGAATCCATTTAAGACTTGCGGGAACAGGGAGAATGAGAGATGAGTTTATTTAGGAGCTATCCTCCTGCTTGTATTGAAAAGTAGGATGTCTTTGTGGTGTGCTTTCTCTTGAATATATATGACGGTGACTAGCAAGTTAAAGGGGATGTTGTATATAGAATATTCCGTGCATGTGAAGGAAAGGACAGTTCATTTGTCCCTGTTCTGATTTTATTTCCTTCCTGACCTCCTGTCTCATTTTCTTTCTTATCCTAAATAAACCTCTCTGCTCTTTGTTTTATGGAATAGTTCCTCCTTCTGCCACCATTCTCCTTCCTCAATGTTTTTGCTCTACTTCATCTGTCTTTTCCTTCTTGCTCGCCTCTTTATTTTACAAAAACAATACAAGTAAAATATAAAAATGGGGAAAACCGGCACATGTTGGGCACAGCTGCTGGTTCTCCTGATGGTGCTTCGCCTTTCTGACTCACCATTTATTACTAATAAAGCTAATCTGGGCACCGCTTACTAATCCTGGTTAGATCTGATTTCTTTAAATAAAAGCTAGAGTTTCAAAGTTTCAGTTATTCTCATAAGTATATCAAAAGCTGTGCTGATTTTGGAAGAACAGATGAGAAAAAGCTAAACTCTTGCAGTTGTGCTAACCAAATCTATACAATCCTTTGACATGTACATGACATGTGGCATTACCCTTTCATGTTCTTCAATATTCTTCAGTAATGACATCACAGACCTGATGAGTGAGGATTTCTCATAAATTGACAAAGCAGTGTGCTTATTTATTGAACCGGACTAGTGCACAATAATTTCTAAAATTTCAAAATTAAATAGAAACATCATAGGTCAAACTTGCAGCAAAATCAGGGACAAGGGAGTTTGTCTATTCCTATTCTTCCATTGGCCTAAGAGAGCATTGGAGGGAGGTTTCCACTTAACCCACAAGAAGTAGTGTTCTACTTAATTCATAGTATGTGTTGATTAAAATGCTCCTTGGGTGATTGGATGTTAGCTTGCAATCTTGAGACCTTCTGGGGGGATTCTAAAACCAGCCTCCAGTGGTCTGAAGGAGGCGGACCACTACTCCAGATTGATAGGTCACATGTTTAATAAGCAAGGGAACTTACTCATGAGGTTTGTCTTGAGTGACCACAAGATAAGTAGATCTTTACCTGTGCCCGCCAGATGGTGCTTGGGATTATTCCAGGATTGAAGACAGACAGGTATAGTACAACTACAAATATCAATCACAGAGTTGGGAAAATGGTCTCAAATACAGAATTTATCAAATTTAACATTATTTTTGAAGAGTTTCAAAAGCATTCCAAAAGTAGAATCCCAAACAATAAATGTGAAATTGTTTACAAAGTACTTCTAGCCCATGATTTAATATATTTTATGTGTTCAATTTTGTTCCTATTTTTAAAAATTTTTTCTCACCATTTAATTTCTTTGTTAAATTGTCTTTACTTCTGCCACTTTTCGAAGAAAACATAAAATCAATTTAAATATAGAAACTTACTTCCAACATTTATGCAATTTTAAATGTATTTAGCATAAAGCTTTGTTCATGTTGCAAACATTAAATTCCAGAAACTCTGTAATATACACTGCCATTGAAGACAAAAAAATACAAGGAAAAGCAAGTTTTCACAGAAAGTGATAGGATAGGAAACTGGTTATCTGTTCTGAGGCATAATTAGGTTGCCTGAGACACTAAAGCTTCTGAGAAGTTTCCCGTGCATGTGAAACTCTCTCTCACCATGTTCTTATAGAAGGAACTAGCCAAAAGGATTGAGATTTGTCTCTATTTTGAAAACCTAGGTCTCCTTCTCTCTGCCCCTTCCCTGCTCATACTCTGTCTCTCTCTGTCTCTCAAAAATGAATAAACATTTTTTAAAAATTAAAAAAAAAAGGGGGGGGGAGCCTGGGTGGCTCAGTCGGTTGAGCGTCCGACTTCGGCTCAGGTCATGATCTCGCAGTTCATAAGTTCAAGCCCCACGTCAGGCTCTGTGCTGACAGCTCAGAGCTGGGAGCCTGCTTCAGATTCTGTGTCTTCCTCTCTCTGCCCCTTCCCTGCTCATGCTTTGTCTCTCTCTGTCTCTCAAAAATGAATAAACGTGAAAACCTAGGGCCATCAAACTCAGCTGATTACAAAAATCCTAGAAAGTGATTAGTTCCCCAGTAATCAGCATTTTATTTCAGTTCATCTGAGTGTCTGGAGGTCTTATCTGATGCTGTTATTTATCCCTGAAGGGGGAACAAAGCAGAAAGGGGTTGCCCCTGGCATAAAGGAAGAAAAGAAAGACAGAGAGAAGGACAGAACAAAGAAGAAGAGTCTATTCCGGGGTCTGTGTGTGAATGTGTCCCTAAGACAGACACATGGGTCTGTTCTGTCCTTTACAGTTAGGATATCAAAGCCCTAGCAGCAGCTGACATCATCACAAGTGCTGTCCAGCATGCTTTCCTGCAGCCTGGATGGCTTCCCCAGCCTTTCCTACTACCAATTCCTGACCACTCCCAGTCCCTAGAGCATTCTCTTTTCTTCCTTCCCTTGTTCTCCCATTTACTGTGCTGCCCCCCTTTCCAGGACTGCCCCATGTCCATGGCAGCCCTCGGGGCCCCTTGCTTCAAAGCGGGAGGAATGCTGCCCAGGAACAGTTCTGCCTCCTGGTTTGTCAAGCCCAAGGCTGACAGAGGACTTAATATGCTCAGGCCAGACTAAGGTCATGAAAGAATGGGGCCAGGAGATGCTTCAACTCTGGAGTGCTGGGGAAAGCCATCCACAGGGAGGAGTCTGCTATCAAACTGCCTCTGCAGGTAGTGGAAGAAGTTGCTGGACAGTGGGTGCTGCTGACCACAGGGCCCCATCATACCTGGGTGCTGGAGAACTGCCCATGCCGCAGGAGCCTGGCACTGGGGAAGTAACCCTGAGATGCAGGCAAGACTGACTCCATCATTTGTAGGGCCTGGTTCAACATGAACACGTGGGGTTTCATGCCCATTATCAAGAATTTCAAGATGGTGGCAGCAGACCACTAATGAATGAAGCAAGGACCTTAGATGACCGCACAGGTTACATGCCCATAAAAGTGGCTCTGGGTATAGAAACTGGGCACTAGATAAGACCCCTGTGCTTTAGAAGCCTGATAAGAGAAGTACAAGGGAACCAGGAAGGAAAACCCCTTCCTCCTGCAGTGTCTTTTCAGTGCCCTTTATGGATGTAGTTTAACATGGTACAATCAGGAAAAAAGGAGAATTTATTTGAAGGGCCCATCTCTATTTTTACAAATCAGTCAATAATGGGTAGACTTGGAGCTGGGGGCAATACATTGATAAATGCTACCAAGATCAATAGCATTGGAATGGGGTGAAGTCATTGGCCAAAACAGAGCTCAAATCCAAATTTGACCTCATTAACATTTATTTCTCTATTTTTGCCCAGACAAAAAAAATGACATTTAAAATCTTAGTCTATCATTCTGGTTTCCATTCAAGTATAGTCAGCATAAGGCTAGAGCACTAACACCCCATTTTCTTGACCACAATAAATACAGCCTTAGGCCCAATTGTCTAATCTTTCAATTAGTTTAATAAATATAGCTAGAATATAAAGCTCTGTCAATCGAATTACCTGTCATTTATTCTATCAGACTGTGTTTCTATCTCTAACAGTTTCTTTCCTTCTTTTCCAAAAGAAAAAAAAAAAAAGTTGAGTCATTCATTCTGTGGTTATTAGTTGACTCAAAACATTTCACTAGAACAGAGGATTAAGATGCATTTGACAGACAAACCCATTAGGTCTTTTTCTGCCCTGGGCAGATTCTTGGCTTCTGGCTCCGTTACCTGATTGGCAAGTGACTGAAAGTGATTGACAGATGTGGCAGTGAACAACCCAGTGCATTAAACCGAGAATGTGTGGTTTTACAAATGCAATGCTTAGACTAAAAGAGGAGATTCGCAACAGGCTGACTATGGCACAGTGGCTTCCTCCCTCATGGCATTTGGAATATAAGACCTACAAAAGAGAGGCTGGAGCAAGGCACAGGGAAGGGGCCATAACCCTGGCAGCTTCTGCCCAGGGAAGCTTCCTCCTCCTCATTATTTACGTGGTGATGAGGGCCTGGGAATAAATGGCAGAGCGAGAAATCAACTTCTACAATTTCCTCCCTCTTCATTTTCATCCCTGAACCACCCTGGACTTCTCTGTCCTGTTATATTTCACAGTGGATGCTAAGCTCAATCAAGGCAGAAAGGTTGTCTCTGTTTTGCTTCCTTGGTGTGTTTCCAGCTGCTACAGTGGCACTGAGCATTGTTTAGTGGTACCATAAATAGCATTCTTTTTTTTTTTAACGTTTATTTATTTTTGACAGACAGAGAGAGACAGAGCATGAGCGGGGGAGGGGCAGAGAGAGAGAGAGGGAGACACAGAATCCGAAGCAGGCTCCAGGCTCTGAGCTGTCAGCACAGAGTCCGACGCGGGGCTCGAACTCACAGACCAAGAGATCGTGACCTGAGCCAAAGTCGGATACTCAACCGATTGAGCCACCCAGGCGCCACCTCCCACCCCACCCGCCTAAATAGCATTCTTTAAACACTGGATCTAGAATGGAACCTTCATGGGCACGGGGATTTTAATCTGTTTTGTTTGCTTCTGTATCCCCAGCACCTAGAAGTCAGTACTCTAATAATATTTAGTATTCACCTTTCCCTCTCCTCCTCTCCTAAAGATACTTTCTCTTTTGGGTAGTGACAATATGGGACTGCCTGTCTAGTCCCTCCCTTCTACTTTCCCTTGGATCTGCACTGGTGCCCCACCCCCACCGTTTGTCCCTCACATCTACATGGTGAGACTCATGAGCTCATTCCCTGACTACAATTTAGCTCAAGAGTAGCCAGTTTGAGTTCTCCCCTAAGATACTTTAATCTACTACTGGGAGATAGATTTCATCCATTCTGGTAGTAGAAGCCATGAAGACATAAAAGTTAGGAGTTGTCTGTAGCCATGTGGCCTCACAAAAGAAAAAAAAAGTTCCATCTGGATTAAGAAAAATATAAGGTTTTTATACAAGAGATATAAGATAAAAAGATAGAGGGAGCGAGTTCCCGATAGCATGCAATTATCAGTTGTGCCAACGGCATCTCTGGCCTTCCCGTGGGTTGGATCTTCAACCCTTTTTAGGTCTCCATTCATCGGCAGACCCCTTTTGCCAAAACTGCTTACTGTTTAACCAAAGAAGTCTAACACTCTTGGTCTCCATGGTCTACTTTCCGCATAGGGTGATGTGCTTAAAACGTCTCTGCTTTATTAGAATTCCCAAAGGGTTTCCACCGTGTTTAGAATAAAATCAAAACTCCTTATGATGGTTTAAAAAGTCTCTGCATTCATCTTTTACTCCTCCCTTATCCAGTCTCCCCTTTGCTCCCAGTCCTCCCTGACTGGTTAAACAGTCTAACTGCCTTCCTGTTCAGTCTTTGCACAAGCCACTTCCTTTTCTGGAAATGCCTTGCCCTCTATTTTCACTTTCCTGGGTCTTTCCTTTAATTTAAAGCTCAGCTCAAGTGTCACTCAAAAAGGCTCGGAAAGGCTCTCTCCGACCATCTGACATAAATGGCCGCTCAATCACCATGTATCTTAAGACATTCTTTCATTCTCAATAGCAGAGAATTATCACTATGTGGCATTTTCTTATTTGTTCATTTCTAAAAGCTATTGACTGCCCTTTCCCACCCTCAGTCTCTACAAGAGAGACATCATGTGTCTTGTTCACCTGCACATCCCTAAAACCCTAGAACTGTGCCTAGCACATAGTCAGGGCTCAATAAATGTGTCCTGACTGAATAAATTCATAACACATCTTGCCACCCCAAATACCAACCATCCACCAGGCTTCAAATGAGAAGCAGTATAGCTCCTCATAACTAACAAAAAGTTTGGGGACTTTTCATGCTATTAAAATACCTTTAGTAAGAACCTTACAAACAGAATATACAGGACTCTATTTGGCATTTCAGCAAATAGAAGACTCAGGATGATGATGATGATGATGATGATGATGATGATGACAGAGAGAGAGAGAGAGAGATGCAAAAGTAGATACGGATATGTACGTAACTGTGGACCTTATTTGGTTGGGCATGAAGTATTAGGGAAGCAAACATGAACAAGACATCATCCTACTTACGCACTCCAAAGGAATTCCCAAAGAATAATTACCATTATGAAAGATGTATGTAGAAATAAAACAAGCTATCTTTACTAAACCCTTATAACGTGTCAGGCAGGGGTGTTTACATGCATTAACTTGTTTAAACCGCATGAATCCCTATGAGGTAGCTGCTGTTATTGAAAGATGAGGAGACCTGCTCAGCAAATGGTAGTTTCAGGACACAAACACAAGGAGTCTATTTCATGCTTTTAACATTACCCTGCACCAATTGTTTATGTTATGAGAATACACTGAAGCCAGTAACTATATTTGGGCAACACTAAAAGTGCTGATTTAATTAGGTGATTTAGTGCTTCCATAAAGCCCATCACCACATATATAATACAAGCTTATATCTCTTTTATGTCCAATAAGTAGTAAAGGGAATTGAAAAAGCGATAATTTTCTTTTTAAAAAAGTATGAATGTGAATGACAGACACCACAGAGCCAGACGTGGGCATCAGGGGTGGAGGTACCTCTATATTCCCATTCTCATTATTTAACTTCAGCGTATGAATAACTGGATGGGGTTGTTGGTCTTCTTTCCAAATCAATGAAATGATTTTCAAGTTAGAAGGGTAATTTAAATTTACTGTTCATATATCCATGTCATTTCTGCCCCTCCTCTAAACCTGATATATATGATTATTTAGGAACGTTTTGAGTTTAAAACTAGTGTCTACATGATGAATATGCAGGTCCTCATATCAAACCCCCGATTAATGATAATGCGATCATTTGTCAGTGTTAAGTTATCAACATTCACAGAAGGCCAAGCATGAGGCTCCCCACCCACCACTCCGATCACAGCTGGCTGGGTCTCCACCCACAAGAAAAATATCAGCCCTTTACAGTGTGTCACATCACCTGCTGACAGAGTCAAAAAAGTAAGAAAAATAGTATGTGTGTTTGTGCTTCAGTGCTGCCATATTAAAAGCAGTTTCCTTTGTGTCTAGCAATTGAAGAGTACACTCACTTAGGGAAGAGTTTTTATTAATAAAGGACATTAATTTTTTGAACATCCTATCATTGCCCATTTTCCCTCTAAGGGACTGCTATATTTGTCCAGAAATTTATTTTTGAGCTCAAGTACCTCAACCAATAGATAGAGTCCCTCTTTTCCCATCTATAGCTAAAATCTAGAGGTAAAAAAGAAAAAAGGAAAACAGAGAATAATAGGTATATACCAGTAATTAGACCATTATGAAGGTAAAGTTAATCTAATATAGCTCTTTGGTGGAAAATGTAATTTTACCAGATCGTCACTGCTTACCCTAAGTAATTCTTTTTGAATAATTATAATTCATTTTACTCTACTTTATCTCAGCAAATCCTGCTTTGAAATTTAAAAACTATGTATCACTATAATGACTTCATTATAGGCCTCTGAAATATCTAAGCACAATAAATCCAACTGCATTGCTCAAGTAGATGGAAAGCAAATGATGCATGCTGGATGCATGCAGCTATGGATGCTAGTTTCTTTCATTGAGTCTCAGTTTCCTCATCTCTAAAATGATTTGAATACACCTAACACATGGGGTGATTGTAAGTTGTACATGACCACTTATGTAAATCACCTGGCATAGAGCCCAAGACTGGCAGATACTCCGTAAGTAGTAGCTATTATTGTTACAATTAATAACAACTTATGCAATTATTATAATTACTTATAGCCCCTGTGAGAAACTAAAGGGTTGTATCACTGTCAATCAAGATTATCTGAAGTTGGGGCGCCTGGGTGGCGCAGTCGGTTAAGCATCCAACTTCAGCCAGGTCACGATCTCGCGGTCTGTGAGTTCGAGCCCCACGTCAGGCTCTGGGCTGATGGCTCAGAGCCTGGAGCCTGTTTCAGATTCTGTGTCTCCCTCTCTCTCTGCCCCTCCCCCATTCATGCTCTGTCTCTCTCTGTCCCAAAAATAAATAAACGTTGAAAAAAAAATTAAAAAAAAAAGATTATCTGAAGTTAACCTTCAGAGTTACCTTTGATAACAAGGCATATTTAGACAAGCAGCAAGCTGTCTACTTTTATTCTTAAACACTGAATATCCAAGTTGATCTGTCCAGTTATAATATATTCTTATTATTCAATTAAGTACATGAATGTATGTAGAATCAATCCTTAGTTTATATCTTATGGAAGAGAAGAGGGCTATTGAGTCAATATCATTCAAGCAAACTTAATCTATGTTTTCCACTGTTTTCCAAGACTTTTCTACAAAAAAAGAAAAGAAAAACATCTCAGAAGTAATTAAATTGAAAAACTGAGTTGAGGGGCACCTTAGTGGCTCAGGTGGTTAAGCGTCTGATTCTTGGTTTCAGCTCAGGTCATGATCTCATGGCTGTGGGATGAAGCCCTGTGTTGCACTCTGTGCTCACAGCTCAGAGCCTGCTTAGGATTCTCTCTCGCTCCCTTCCACTCTCTCTGCACCCCACCCCCAATGCTGTCTCTGTCTCTCTCAAAATAAATAAATAAACCTTAAAGAAGAAAAAGAAAGAAAAGCTGAGTTGAAGAGCAGTGTTTCCATACTTAGCAATATCTTCTTAGCTGTGGCATCCTTCCTTCATCATTTACTTGCTTTTCTTTCTTCTTCTTCATCTCGATCCTTTCCAGCCATAAGAATGTCTACAACTAATAATGACACTCTAACACACATCTAAAGAGTCTAGAACTTACCTCTTCCAGTCCTTTTTTAGTTTGGGCTTCCACAAATCCGTACAACGGGGCTATGTTAATATCTTTTTCTCCATTATACATGTCTTCTAATCATCTCAGCATCATGGCTAAGAAAGTGGGCTTCAGGGCCAACCTGCCTGAGTTCAAATGTCTGCTCTGCTACTTGCTTGCTATTTACCTTTGGTCGAGCAACTTCACAACCTATGCTGAGGATTTCTCTTCTGTGAGAATTATAATAATAATCCTATCCCAAAGGTTGAGGATTAAAGGAGTTAAGTCTGGTCAGTGCCTGCCACTGAAGGATGACTCAATGAATGTTTGCTGTTATCATAACAGCTCCTACTTTTTTTAGTTGAAGATATTTTTCAGACACCAAAAAATAGTGTCATGACCTTAATTAGTACCCGCCCCCCGCTTTTTGGAATTTAATAGATCTAAAGTTCTGTAAAACATGTCTACTTAAAATAGTCTTAAAAGTGTACACCCTTTGCTAAGACCAGTTTTCCAACTAGTGAATATCCAGTAGCATCAACTTATCAGCAGACTAATTCCACATTGACACTTTTTTCCCCACCATGTTTTACTTAACTAATTGATACTGTTTCTTACAGCTTATTAGCACATCAAATGCATGATTCTTAAGTTTGGGAAGGAGAAAAATGATATGCTTATAACCTACTCTTTGTCTTACATAATTAACAATTAGCGGCAGAAACACCTTCCGCTCTCCTAATTGGGGAAAAGTAAGCCACAAATGAAAGAGAAATATTTACAATCTAGAATGTTGCCCTAGTCACTTCTTCAATTGCTTCCACCTTCAGAAATGCATCATGGAAATAGAAATTTTAAATTACCTGTGAGGGCTCTCAAAACAAGTTCTGTTAGTTTATCGAGTTTTAAAAAGTCTTTGTAACCATAAAAAAAGATTTGAAGCATCTTTACGAGGTCTGAGATGCAATGTTTGGAGCTAACAAACTAGACACTTGGGTAAAGTCTAACTTCTGTGAGACTTATGAAATCTGCATAACATAGAATACCATCTGCATTCCTGTTGAGAAAGCTCCCACTGAGTGTCGTTCAAACACCAGTAAGAATTTCTTATGATCCTCAGATGGTTTGTAAAGTATCATCAAATGCAGTTTCTTTGGTAGCAAGAGACAAATGTTACCTGTCTTATCTTTCATCCTCGCACAGGTCAGGTCTCTTACGAATCCTCGCATGAGATTGTTATTTATCAGCCTCAAAGTTTTCCTTACAACCTGGGTAGCCACTTTAGTTAAGGTCTGTGCCTTTAACTGGCATGCTACTTCAACGGACTGGTTTCATACATAGGAAGACATCTACATTACATTAATTCTCATAGGCTACTAATTGACTTCTGCTTCTTCCTCTTACATTTCCTTTTTTAGGTTGTGTGATTAATTTCCATTAGTTGTATTCATCACCATAAAGTGACATTCCCAAGCTTCTCCCTACAGACCTGCTGTATTGCCCAGAATAGAAGAGGACCCTACAAAGGAGATACACTTCTCCCAGTTAATGCCAGCTTTTTCCTTACGTGCAGATTCTGAGAACACAGAGCATGTGGTCTCCAACACAAAAGAAAAAAAAATCTCTTTAAAAGAATATTTTATCTCAGTGGGGAAAATAAGGGCAGAGATTTTAGAAGATCATTAACTCCTAACATTAAAATCCACAATGTTACAAACACACAAATGATGGCACTGTTTTCATCTTAATGTCTTGCTTCTCTGAAGTGAAAAAAAGAAGTGATTTGAAAATGCAATATCTGTTTATTTGCAATGCATTAAGTAATAAAGGTATTTGGCAAATATTGGTCATTTTCTTTTCATGGGCCAAGGGGAGGTAGGTTCTTTATCAGTAAACATTTTTTGTTATCAGGTTAAAAGCTTAACTTCCATGAAATTATAGTATCGATAACCCTTTACAATGAGTTATCAATTTCTTTTAAAGTCTACAAAGGACCATGCTTTGTTGCAGGGTTTTTATGTTAAAAAAAAAAAGTTTTCACTACTGAGAATAAAGTCATAGCCTGTATTCCTTCTATTCTTATATGCTTTTCACTTCTTTTGTCATGTAAAATTCAACATCACTTACAATAGATTTTTATTTGAAACCCATGTAAATAATGCCGTGTTTCCATTGTTTGTCAAAAATGAATAAGCAAACTGCTCCTGCATAACAAGATTAGTTTTGCCAAATCTATGAAAAGATTTTATGTTTTAACTTATAAGAGACTGTCAATGCATTTCACTTTCAAGAATTTCCTTTCCCTGAGACCAGGATTGAAAACACTTCTAAGGTGTCCTACTTAGCATCTGGGTGATTAACTGACCTAGGGCAGACCCAAAGTCAGTTCTGAGCTTCAACACCAGCAGAAAGGACAATACAGACTAAAATGAACTTTGCTTTTACTCTGATTGGCCACCAAGCCGACCAGTAAGTACTGTGAAAGGTATATAAAAAAAAAGGAGATGCACGAATACACACAGCTCACTGATGCTTCTCAGGCTCCTCGCGGAGACCCCCTAAAGTTCAGTGATCCACTTAGACGACACACAGTGAAACATATTCCAGGAGAAAGGAACCCAGGACCGGGGACTCACTGCCCTTTCTATGAGTGGCTATGTCCTTACTCAAAAGTGGTCACAGTCCACCCTTCTACCATGTAAGGACATCTTGCTGTAATTACAGTAATTGCCACCCTACCCATGGTTTCTCTTTCCTACAGTTTCACTTACTGCAGTTAACAGTGGTCTGGAGGCAGATGATCTTCCTTCCGATGTGTCAGAGAAGGTCAAGAGTAGCCCACCTCACCTCATTTCATGTCTCACATAGAACTTTTATCATCTCACATCATCATAAGGGTGAATATAGTACAGTAAGATATTTTGAGAGAGAGAGAAACCACATTCGTATGACTTTTATTACAGTATAGTGCTGTATTTGTTTTATTTCATTCTTAGCTATTGTTGTTAATCTGTTATGTGCCTAATATATAAATTAAGCTTTATCATAGGTATGCATATTTAGGAAAAATATATATATGGGGTTCAGCACTGTCTGAGATTTCAAGCATCCACTGGGGGTCTTGAAATGTATCTGGCATGGATAAGGGGGGACTATTGTGTACACCTATCTGATTGTTACACACCATGTTGGTAAGCCCGTGGTAAGCTGGCCATGGCCAATGGCTCTGTTTCTTGCCAGATAAATCATGTACAATCTTCTTTCATTCAAAGCATTTGGGCTGGCCTTAATGTACAGATATCTGTTTCTTCTCTCTCTATCCCTCTGAACCCTCATAGTACAGTCAGCCCTATGTCTATTTATTATTCACATAATTCCTACCTCATAGATTGGCCCCTGTCACCTTGAAAGATCTCTCTTCTCTTTGTGTTCCAATCTTACTCATGTCCATACTTACCATGAAATATTTCCTAACAACACAAACTCACCCCAATTTCTCATCTCTCCTCATCCTTTTTTTAAAGCTTATTTATTTATTTTTTGACAGAGACACAGAAATAGCACAAGGGAGGAGGGGCAGAGAGAGGGAGAGAGAGAATCCAAGCAGGTTCCATGCTGTCAGCACAGAGCCCAACACAGGACGTAAACTCACGAACTGTGAGATCATGATCTGAGCCAGAATCAAGAATCAGATGCTTAACTGACTAAGCCACCCAGGTGTCCCTCTCCTCATCCCTAACTGGCTTCCAAGCATTTATAGTTCTTAACAAATTAATACAAATTAGAAACTAATACACCTTTCTAAACCTATTAAGTTGTATACATAAATTATCTACAGCTTTTGTGTATGAAAAATTTGTAAGGACTAAAGACATGCAATTATAGGAAGTATAAAATAAAAGTACTTAATAAAATAAAAACATAAAATAAAAATATTAAGGAGCACCTGGATGGCTCAGTTAGTTGAATATCTGACTCTTGATTTAGGCTTAGGTCATGATCCCAGGGTCAGGGGATTGAGCCTTGCATTGGGCTCCACACTGAGTGTGGAGTCTGCTTGAGATTCTTGCTCTCTCTCCCCCACTTATGCCCTCTCTTTCTCTCTCAAATGTAATATATATAATATACATGTCATATATATATGTCATATATGTCATATATATAGTTATTATGTATATAATATATATAGTATATATATTGCATATATATGTACATATGTACATATACATATGTATATATGTTGTACATATATATGTATATATGTTGTATTTATATATATATATATAGTTGTTAATCTGTTATGTGCCAAATATATAAATTAAGCTTTATCATAGGTATGTATATTTAGGAAAAAACATATATAGGGTTCAGCACTATCTGTGATTAATATATATATCCATTTTGAAAGAGAGAGAGAGTCTTTCTAATCCTCACTTTCCATACTAATTGATGAATGCCACTCTCACTGTTCAGTGTTGTTTTCATATACTCTCTCATCCCCCATTCACTTATGTATC
The DNA here is from genome assembly GCF_022837055.1 of Prionailurus viverrinus. Lineage (NCBI taxonomy): Eukaryota > Metazoa > Chordata > Mammalia > Carnivora > Felidae > Prionailurus > Prionailurus viverrinus. The sequence continues at coordinate 62,536,610 of NC_062566.1, forward strand.
CAAAATATTATTAAAAGTAATACTTGAACATTAGTGGAAATACTAGTGAAATCTGAATAAGGTATAGAGTTTAGTTTTAATAAAAAAAAGAAAGGACCTAATACAAACAAAATACAAAAAGTATGCAAGCTCTTTGAAGGCAAAGAATCTGTTATACATCTCATAATTCCAGGATACACATTCAATATTGCCTGCTACTATTTCTACTAACAATGATTATTTTGGATATTCTTTGTCCTCCCTACAGATCCACCTTCCATCCTTCTCTACCTTCTCTATATCCTGACCTCAATAGACTGGACCAGCTTGGCTCCCAGTGGAGCTCAGACAGTGGGAGGCATCAGCAATTGATCAGAGGTGGAAAGCGAGAGATCAGAGTACTTACTGCCCAAGACCTCTTTATGATAGACTGCAGATTGGCAAAGACTACATTTCCCCAACAAAGTTCATGGTTCTTGTTGATCAGTCTACAGTTGCGGCTACCATTCTCCCTCCAGGTTCTGGGAAATACACTATCTTCTTGCTCCTTCAAACTTAATAGTAATGGCACCTGGCCTCTGCTAGACCCAATATGCTTCACTATCTCTTGTTGGTTTCCCTTAATTCTTCCCATATTTGTTGAAATGGTCCTTCTGTTAAATTCTCTTCTGTCATTCCGTTTAAGTGCCATCTATTTCCTAAATAGTCTCTGAGTCATTTGATTAGGAGAATATGTTCTATATCTCTAGCAACAATAATTATTAGTTTGCTTCTATTATAGCACCAATTATCAAATAGTTTGGTAAGAAGGGGGACATTTTTTACTTAGTTTTTGATATCTGGCTCAATAAAAGATGACTAGATTCTCGTATTTGCTTCTGCATTCACTCTGTTTTGGTATAGTACATAAAGAAAATCCAACCTTACATGGAGATGTACATGGAAAAGGAAAGAGTAATAGAATAGTCATTTCAGATAATTATGGTTATTCTTATTTGATAATATATCAAAACCTGACAGTTTGTAATTACTTAAAGGTTAGTGGCCATATGGAATCTGAAACTTATGAATAAGCTTTTTTCATATCTCTTAATTAAAATTCACTGGCCTATCCTTCATTTCCATGGATCTTTATTCATATAGAATAGTGTAACATCATAAACTGGTCATTTAGAAAGTATCATTTCTCTGGGGCGCCTGGGTGGCTTAGTCAGTTAAGCATCTGACTCTTGATTTCAGCTCAGGTCATGATCTCACAGTTTATGAGTTTGAGCCCCATGTCAGATTCTTCCCTGACATCATGGAGCCTGCTTGGGATTCTCTTTCTTTCTCTTTCTGCCCCCACAAAAAATAAATAAATACACTTAAAAATTTTTTCCCTTAAAAAAAGGGAAAATATCATTTCACCAAATCATGCAGATCTTCCAAATGTTGACACATTTTATTGTACAATATCAAAATATCATCATTTAATTACATCACCACCAAGCTTATGAAAAAGTTTTCTGAAGTACTGGAAAGGTATTAAGCTCATTGTAGTTGCAAAGAAAATTTTAGCATTTGAAATTAACAATTTAGTGAGTAATAGTGAGCTATAGAGACTACAGAAGGCATAACCAAAAATAACTGGTTAAAATAAGATGGAAATAATTGAGAACAAATTGAGTTAATTTCTAAAAGCTCACATATATTTATACATTCAAGCCACTACCTTGGAAAATTCTATTAAACATAAGAATTCACCACCACCCCAAATCTATTAGTTGTTAAACCAATAACAGTAGGAGAAGTCATGTGGCATCTGGAAAGCTTTAGTGTGCACTCATGAGAGAATGACAGTGAAAAGGCGAATATCATTTAATATTATTATGAAAACAGCTTTGTCCTTGAAAATATCCTGAAAGGATCTCATAGACCCATAAGGGTCTCTGAACCACACTTTGGGAACCACTGCACATAAATTGTCATAGGTAGGGGAGCATGGTGGCTCAGTCAGTTAAGTGGTCCACCTCTGCTCATGTCATGATCTCACGGTTCGTGGGTTCAAGCCCCACATCAGGCTCTGTGCTGACAGCTCAGAGCCTGGAGCCTGCTTCGGATTCTGTGTCTCCCTCTCTCTCTGCCCCTCCCCTGCTTGTGCTCTGTCTCTCAAAAATAAATAAACATTAAAAAAAATTTTAATTGTCATAGGTAGAATTATTTTATCATTACTTACAGGTTATAAATTTTGAAATAGCTTGAATTCATTGGCTTAGCAAACTACATCCCAGCACTACTAAAAACACGGTTAGAAGTTAAAAACGTAATTAATCTCACTTAGGGGCAAGACTCTTTCACAAATATATTATACCTCCAATTGTCCAGCAATTTTGTAAGTTCATATAATAAATGAGCATGAATAAGATTATGACTTTCCAAAGTTTTTAAGTCTAAGGACGTATTTTCTTAAGATCAAAAATATCCACAAATATTCCACATAATAGTGAATTCATTGAAAAAGGAAAAGGCTATGATGAAGACTGCATGGGATAATAAATGTAAGTTGCCTAGCACAGTGACAGACGCATAGTAAAAACTAATTAACAGTATATACCTCCCCTCTCCCAAAATGTCTTTCTTCAACCTAATGCTAACAGAAAATTTACCAAAATTTCCGGGTAAGAACTCAAACTCTGAATCAGTGCCATAAAAGGTCTTGAATGCAAACTTGCAAGAAATATAGATTTATTACAGCAAGGATTTGTAAATTTTTAGAAAGAATCAATCTAAGTCAAGCTCTGCCAGATAAGGCAGAGGTCATGTGACCTTTGGTTGGCATCAAACCTCAGGATCATATGTATGTAACTGAGTGATAAATCTTAATTTTTTTTTTTTGCAAAATCATTTGAGATCTTAGGAATTCGGTATTTTCAGTATAGTAGAACATTTGTGTCTATTGGTAGTTCTCTCTTCTATCAATTACAACTCCAGTGTATGAAGTATCTGTTTCTACAGATCGATGTCATTTCTAGTGTGTAAATGATATTAGAAAAGTAGGACATTCTTTCATCTATTTTCCAAAGGGCAGTAACAAACAAATAGGCTCTGAATTTATTATTTTTCCCCAATTTGTATCTCTCAATGAACCCATCCCTACTGCCCTTAGGCAGATTAAAAAAAAAAAAATTCTTAACACAATTAAATCAAAACATGCCATGCAAGTAATCAGCAAGACAAACAAACACTAAAACAAATATCAACCCATTCTCAAAACTAACATCACCTTTTAAAACAAACATCCCTGTCTCAGCAATGAGTTCCTTGGAGCACATGCTCCAGCAAATTGATGGATCTTGGCTATAAAATTAAAATGCCCAGAATCTGTTAAAACAATATGGGAAACTGCTTCCATAAAGGATTATCTTCTATTTCCAATGGTGTGCATATTCTATACTGTATAGTGTAAATCCATGGCAAGCAAGACTTGTGGTCTGGTGGAGGACTTCAGGGTCAGAAACCCGAGTTGATGGCTTGCCCTAATCACTAGTGTAGTTGGTTCTCAAAAAAAATAATAATAATAAAAATTATTGGGACAGGCTCAGGAATCCATAAAATAGTTAAATGACAAGGTATTTTAACCAAAGTAATGGCACAGGAAAGAAAGAAGAAACCTAACATTGTGGTAAACATGATGTAAAGGACTTTTAACTGTGGAGTCCTTTCCAGAGAGTTTCTATTTTGTTCAAGAGGCAACACTATATATAAAATCCCTTCCCACTAGAGCAGCACAGAGGGAGGGGAAAGCATTTAAGGGCAATGGGGTAGGTATATCTGAAGAAATGAAAGGATTTCGACACTTCTTGAAGTTCTATTATGTGCAAGAATTTATGTAATAATAAATTAGAAGTGAAAGAACTAGCCTACAGAAATAAATGCAAACACTGAAACCATCACGCCGTAAACTATGAACTTTGAACAATTACAAAGATGGAGAATTGTCTGTAATTGGTACATCACTGAAAATGTTTTAAAAATCACGGGTTTGACATGGAACAACATAAGCAAGAGCGGAGAGTGGCCGAACAAGTGAGAATCAGGCAGTGATCTAGAGAGAAGAGACCAACGAGGAGCAGGACTCAGATCAGAAGCAAGACGTAGTCACCTCTAGTTATAGCTCCTAGTTAAGATTCCCATAAATATTTTCTTAGGGGATTGGTCTACTGTATACAAATATTATACCATACAGGTTTAATAAATTTAAAAAGAACTGTGATGCAACTATTCTGAGATCTGAAGTATATCAGTACTCCTTCATATAACATGTTGTTATTTCAGCCAAATCTGTCTCTTTAATGTGTACTTTGGGTGGTATTTCCCCCTCCCTTGCAAACTTCCTTCTCTCTAGGCAATGAAAGAATTCTTAAAGATGACTCATATCAAAGTTTTTATGCAGTGTTTTTTGGGGGTAGTCTTCCTTTGTTGCTACTTTTATCTTACTCATTGCTTTCAAGCTTCTTGAGTAGAGCAAATTCAAGGATTCTTCAGATCATTTTCTTCTTCCTTTTTGCTTCATTTCTGGAAATTTTACTTTTCTCTAACTCTCCGTGAAGAGTCAAGGTAGGCAAAAAAGAGGATAAATCACAGAATGTTCCCTTTGGCTTGCTTATTGACAGTTTGGTAGGCATACTGAAAAATTAAGATAAATTAACTCAGGTTCTTGTATTTTGTGTATTTTCATTAATATTGTATTTCTTTTCTTTCCTTCCTATAAGTAAAAGTTGGCTTAGTAAATAATTGCTTTTGTTCTTGCTCTGTATATCCCTGATTATCTGTGGGTGTTTCTCTGCTTTGCTGTCTTCTGCACATGTTTCAGTTTTCACCAGTAAAAGCTGAAAGTCAAACAACCTAGTGAGGCCTTAACTTCACTAGTGAATTTTTCATTATCTCTTTTGACTTACTGAAGAGCCTAAATTATAGCCAGTGGTGGCCCGCAACAGAACGGTGGGGTTTAGAACAGCCTAGGAAACAAACCCGAGGCTGGTCTTCCAGCCTTCTTTTTTGCTGAGGAACTTATCCTACCTCAATAATTGATTGCTTAAAGATTTACTTAATCAATCTTCATTTCTCGAAGTCTCTGCTCCCAAATTTGAGCTTAAGAACTAAGTCACACAAATCTTTTCATCTAGAGCTCAGCCTACCAGACATCGGTCTCCCCCACTGAGAAAGTGGTAGACTTTCTAGGTACTGGTGAGGAGAGACAATGAAAACACCTTCATCTCTCTCAAGTGTGTGATGCGTTCATGTTCAAATGTAAATGAATGTAAAAATGTCCACCCAGAGACAAAAGCAAACACTTTGGGGATTATCTCCTTCCTATTAGTGTAGATATGGAGGACTTGACAATAACTTGCTAGGCAAGGTTACCTATTCTGCAGTCCTTGTCCTTTCAGAGCATGACTAGCCAAGAAATTCCATGCTCAGCTCTACAGAGCACTCAGGATGTCACTTGGCAAATAAAATCATTCCCTAAAAACATTACCATGGCTAGATTTCTAAATTTAAACAAAATATACACATTTACAAATGACCTGGGTTTCTACTCTCTGGGTTTGTACCCTGCAGATTGAACCATTACGGGTTTTTTTTCTATCGTGTTTAGATAGATCTTGAAATAGGTCAAAAGAATGAAGTATGTTCACTTTTATTAAGTTTTTTAACATTTATTTATTTTAGAGAGAGAGAGAGAGAGGTTGTGAGCGGGGAGGAAGGAAGGGGCAGAGAGAGAGGGAGACACAGAATTTGAAGCAGGCTCCAGGCTCCGAGCTGTCAGCACAGGGCCTGACATGGGGCTTGAACTCATGAACCAAGAGATCATGACCTGAGCTGAAGTTCAATGCTGAACTGACTGAGCCACCCAGGAGCTCCAAAGTATGTTCACTCTTAGAAGAGAGTTAGTCACTGGGGTTCTTGGAGAAGATACCCCAATCTTTAGCTTCCTTCTACTCTTTTAAATAGACCTTCGGTGAAAGCAGTGGCTACATTTAATTCAGCTCAGAAACCTATCGTGATTAACTGGAAAAGGAAAACATCACATCCGGGCCAGATTACATGGTGCTCATTGTGGGCATTGTGTGTGTTTGTGTGTTTGTGTGTATGTGTATTCATTCATTAATATTTAATGAGCGCCTGTGGCGAGACATCATAAGTAAGTCAGTACATATTCTCCCACATACTTTTAAGAACACTTGGCATGTTTGTTAATAGGTAGGAGCAAAGGACATGGAGGAGCATGCTCAAAGCTTTTTAGCACAACCTGACATTTTTCTAGATAAAACATGGAACAGATGGCTTGTGGCTTCACAAAATTCTAGTTTCAAAGTTGATCCTTCTTAAAGGTGCTTGGATAACCCTTACAAACGCTGGTTACTTTAAACCAAACTTTTATTCTCTACCATACAGAGTAAATCCAGCTCCCAGTATGCTTTTGTCATTAACAAAAACTCTGAGGGTGGTTTCACGGGGATTTTTATGCATTGTTCTACGTTCTTTGTTTGATTTATAAACTGCTGAGGGGAAATGGGGTTGTAAACCTAATCCAGGTTTATGATATAAAAGGGCAGCACATTTTAGAAACACCTTGTGGTCTTACAAATAGAGTTAACTTTAAGCAATTTATTTAGCTAAATAACTGACTCAACTATGTATTAAATTGCTGCCAGTTGGAAATAATGGAGCTTGGCAGTTTTACTGTCAAATATAGTGGGCATAGGAAAATATGTGGAGACTGGAGACTTGCAAAAGACTGAGCTGCTGTAGCATTTAGTGATGGAAAAACCAAGTAATTCACCTTGACTACACTCAAAGGGAAAAATGTGAAAAGCAAGCTTCCACTATTAAACAGTTAATTACAGTGTGTTTATGTGTATGGGGCTTGATTGTTAATTGCTTAAACTAAGTTGTTCTATAAAGACAAGTGCTTGCCTAGATTCCTATGTACTTAGAGATTGATCTGAGTGGTAAGCTGGTCTGTTTTGCAGGGTGTAAATTGATTGACATAAATGTGTAGTCTGGATTTGAGAAAAGAGGTTTTATTGAATGTCTTGAGCGAAAGATAAACTATAAGGAAAATCTACAACTTTAATGGTAAAATTAAAATATTACAAGCTCTGTCTTACCACAACTTTTGAAGAATTGTTTCTTAGCCTCTTTATTCCCATCAGCAAGAAGAGAAAAGGAAAGAAAGGAGAAATAAAGAAAAGAAATATAACAGATACTGGATTATAAGATTTTATGGGTCTAGAGGCTTTGTGATTATTTATGGAAAATAAGATCCCTGGGAAGAGATCAAGGAACATGGAATTATTTGGGCTGGAGCAAGGAAGGTTAAAAACTAATATAAATGATCCTTAGGCCTATGAAAACCATATAGGAAACAGACACCATCTATGCTATTTGAACATGAACACAGAGTTTAACTGGCAAAAGCTGCAATAGAAATAATTTGGGATGGGAATAATAAGAATCAATAAATGTCCTTTCTTAAAGTGTTGTTTTGCTTTTTTAAAAAAATTAGGTACTAGGATTCTATAAGTGACATAGTGGTATTTCATATAGAAAATAGACTCATATTTCAAATTTTATATTAAAAATTCCTATAAAGTTTGGTTATTAAGCGTTTGAATTTGATCAGTAGGGTAGCCTTCTGGAAAACAATTGCTCAAATCATGTTAATTAACTATAGCATGTAATTAAGTTATAAGCTTGTAAATACCCAGATATGAAAAACTAATGATGAAAAGTAAACCCAGTGTCAGGTGAAGTCATTCTGTCGTTTACGTTTAGCTAAAATTGGCTCAAGGTCCTTATTGCCTGTCCCTTGGAAGGTCCATGCCCTCTAAGATTTCTGAGAATATCCCAAGGCTAAGGGTGCCATGGCTTCAAGTTCCTTTGAGCTTGGAACTCTAAGTCTCACTTGAGTCTCAAAATCCAATTAAAAATAATAATAAACCCAGTGTTATAAGGCATTGTATGCGTGGACTCTCACATTAAACTGAATGTATCCTCTCAGAATAGCTGTGTAGATACTCTAGTGTTCTCAGAAATTATGTTCTGTTAAGCCCATGAGAGTCTCAACTGCCCCAAGTAAGGATGTTGTGCACAAAAATGTAGCCAGTTTCTGTAATAAACTGTGGAAGAATATTACCAAGTCAATTCAAAAAGCAAGTTATTGTGAGCAAACGTCACCATACTTTTCTACCCTTGCAGACTGTCTGTAGCTTGCAGACAGGGGACATCTGATAGAATTCAGGAGGGTCATTAACTGAAGGACAGCATGCAGTGTGAAAGTAGGTTGTGTCTGGTTCAAATCAGGAATAGAGAACAGAGCTTTTTGTTCATTTTTTCTGCGAACTTCAAGCTCGGTGGTATAAAAAACTGTTCAAAAGAGGTAGTTCAGTGTGATAGATTAAACTAAGAGGTAAGTATGATAAAATGATATAATACCTCAAGAAAGTCATTTTTCCCCCATTAATAATGAAAGTAAACAAAGGGCTTTCCAACGTTTCTTGTTTGGAATTGCCCCTCTTTATTCTTGGGCTTTTCCCCATTATTCTCACTAGCTTTCTTTGAGTTCAAGTACAGCTCTATAAAAAGGAATGAAATCATCTGTTTATTAACTTTCTACGCAGTAAACTTTTTTTGTTGTTTTCTTCAACTACAACTCTCATAATTTTTCTAGTCACCATACTTCTCATCTATTTGCACATTCCTTAGTTGGCATGTCAGTCCCAAATGCCTCAACTCATCAGTTAAATTAGTTCTGTTTTTACAACAGCTCACAAAAGGGTTTACAGCTGAAACTCTTCCTCTAATCTAGCTCTTCTTGCTGCATGGACTATTTCTTTATTGACCTTAGCTTTGGAGAGCTTTAAAAATAATACATATCAGCAAGGCTTGCATGCTTTCTAATCATATGTTTTCTCCTGCTAATCATTCAGTTACCTGATTAGAAACAGATGCAACCTATTTGAAATGTGAACTTTTGAGTGAACTGCCCATAATGGTTGCATATATATATATATATATATATATATATATATATATATATATTAGATATTCTATGTCTATGTTGTGAAATGTCCTAGAAGGTTTTCGATGGTAAGCATTTAGATGACATTTTATAGCTACAAGCATTTTTCCTTCCGAGGGACCCATTCCCACCAATACAAACTGACAAACAAAACAGGCAACAACAAAGATTCAACCAACATCAAAAGCCACACCATCTATAAGTAATCTGCAAACAAAAGCACTAGAACTATGACAGCACAAATTTTAAAATAGACAAACCTATTGCCCTCAAAGAGCTCGTGACATGTTAGAAAAAGTAAACACATAAACCACTATTTGTAACCCAAAGCAGAATATGATACTTTAATTAAACTACATATAAAGTATATGCACAAAGAAAAGAAAGAAAAGATATTTCTGTCTAAGGAGAATCAGGGATGGCTTGATGGAAATGTTGGTGTTTGTGTTGGATCTTGATAAAGGAGTAGGGCTTCCAGGGGCAGAGATGGAGAGAAATTCTGGGCTGGAGCCAAGGATCAACAGCAACTTTCAGAAAATGCTTACCAGTCGTGCAATCATATCACCTACAATTTTACTGATAAGAGGTTAAATTACTGATTTGAAATAAGTTGATATTATATTGAAGCGATCCATTACAATAGCACACTACCAACCAACTAAGCCATGTAATATAAATATACTCAAATATACTCAAATATTTGCTTAATCAGACTGCCAACTCAACTGAAATTTTCTTTTTAAAAAAAGTGTCCGGCGAACATCAAATTAGAACTGAATCTATGTGGGTGTTTTTTGTTTTTTTTAGTTGACTTTACTTTTTTAGAGAAGTTTTAGGTTCATAGCAAAATTAAGGGGAAGGAACAGAGATTTCCCATCTATCCTCTGCCCTCATATATGCATAGCTGCCCTCATTTTCCACATCCTTCACCAGCATGGTACATTTGTTACAATTGTTGAATCTACACTGACACATCATAATCACCCCAAGTCCGTAGTTTACATTATAGTTGATTTTTTTAAGCTTTTATAAATATAACAAACTCAGGGCAATCAGCATGTTCTCTAAATCAAATCTGAGCTAAACCAATATTTATTACATCTGGTTCATATCTGTGGTTATCAATGAAATACCAATTAGGTCACCAAAATCTGGACAATGAATTTTAAGTCTTAATAAACTGCTTTTATAACAACTATTGGACTATTTGGAGAATTTTTGTTTAGAACAATTCTCATCAAGGACCAAGCAAGGGCAGAGTCCCTAAGCTTAAACCCTGGTACAACATTTAAATTACACTTTTTCCTTTGGCCCAATGGTTTGTTCAGACAATTCAGGGTAGATACAGAAATAGCCGGGGGGAGGGGTGGCACCCCAGTGCCTCAGTGGGCTAAGTGTCCAACTTCAGCTCAGGTCATGATCTCTCGTGGTCTGTGAATTCAAGCCCCGTATTGGGCTCTCTGCTGACAGCTCAGAGCTTGGAGCCTGCTTCAGATTCTGTCTCCCTCACTCTCTTTCTGCCCCTCCGCGGCTTGTGCTCTGCCTCTCTCTCTCTCTCTCTCTCTCTCTCTCTCTCTCTCTTTCTCTCTCTCAAAAATAAATAAACATTAAAAAATTTTAATAAAAAAAGAAGTAGCTGGGGGGATATATTGGCTGAGGACTAGTTAGTAGTAATGGTAACCAGACACCTCAAAATCGGCTGCTTCTTAATAAATAAATTCTTGTCAAGGGACTGCTGAGTTCATCCCAACATGCGCTCTTTGTACACATGGTCCTTTCAGTAACCACGAGAAGCAGAGAGGCAGGGATCTGTCGACTAAATGGCCCTTTTTCCATTGCTTTGATCTACCACCAATTCTATTTAGTCATCTCTGCTCTGAAAACCAAATTCCTCTATAACTCTGAGGGCACACGACGGCTTGTTTTGGCACTAACTCTTAGAACTAAAACTCCGGGCTACAGAAGCAGAAAGATTTAAGAGCCTCTCACCTCACAAACTTGAGTTTTGGGTTGGGGCAGTGACAACCTGTCAGAATCTCGTTTGTGGCACCCAAGCCAACCAAGCACATGGACAGCAGAAATGGCTAGAAAAATCCTCAGGCCCTGGTTCTCTTGGTCATTAATTCCATTGATTATTTTGGTGTTTAAATACTGAGACAGACCCTGGTGCCAGCCTAAAATACGAGTCAACTCACATTTCCCTTGGCCTTTTAGAAAATGCATATGTGCCCAAATCCTAAAAAACAGCTGAGTTTTTAGAAAAACAAAAAACGGAAAAAAAAAAAAAAAAAAGGAAGGAAAGAAGGAAGGAAGGGAGGAAGGAAAAAGAAGCGGGGAAGAAAAGTGTTCCAAACAAACGAAATGTTGATCTGCCTTTTATTAATTTCATTTTTTATCTTCTTGTGTACAGACGTTTGACAGCTGTGACATTCATGGGCAATGCATTTGAAAAAGAAGACATAAATATTCAGAGACATATTAGAATGCTGTTCAATGTAAGCACCTGTCTACTTAGTGTTGACAGAAAATCATTTACTTTGCTTTATGCATGTTCCCTCCAGAGACCACAGAGGTCCTATTTTATTTAAAGAGCTGGTCCCAATATCAGTGCTTGTTCTTGAAACTGCAGTATATACAGCTAATTATATTTATTGAGGAAACAATTTTGTTTTATATTTTCAATAATACTTAAATAATTTTGTCAATCTTGACCTCGGAAACCATTTCCCCAAGGATCCAGTTAACGAAAGACTTCATACAAGACCTGATACCAATGTCCTTACACTATACTGTTTCCATTATCACCCAGGGAAAATTTTTCAAGTATAACTTTCATAGATGAGAAGTACACAAGATGGAACTGTAAGATCTCTGTGGATCTTATGAAAAACACCACAGTCAATGAAATCTATGCCAGTATCTGTATATATGTATTTATTATTTATCATGCTTTGATTTGTATAATATTAAACAATATTAGTATTGCACAAAGTGACTCATTATTAAAGCCCCAGGAATCATGACTTTTAAATCAGATATATCAAATTTGGTAAATCTTTGTTTCTTTTCTACTCTGCCCAAATCAGAGCAGTAATCATCTAACTTAACTAGACTAAAACAGGTGGCCACTCATGGAGAAAAGACAGAAAGAAAAAAGAAAGAAAGAAAGAAAGAAAGAAAGAAAGAAAGAACCTTTATCAGGATGCTAAGGTTGTTGTGGGATCTCATAAGGTAGTTTTGAGCCTCCTGACTTGTTCCCAAGTGATTAAAATAGGTAGGCTTAAGTGAAATTAATTATTCACCCAAACTATAATTTCCCCCCTGTACTTGGTAAAATGCCTATCTGAAAGGTGTATGGTTTGCAATGGGTTAACGTTGGACTACTGAGAAGCCTCCTTTAGCTGAATCTCAGGTCAGAATTACAAATGTACCATATTATCAGAGATATAATGAAACACAGACCTAAGTGAACAAAGCCTAATTTTTTGGCTATGACATTTCTCTCCATTTTAGTTTTACCTGACATGAGTGTGTAATGATGTTAGCTGGGCCTGATGAGGTGGGGGAGGGCGTGAGAGGAGGGGGGTCGCTGGCGGTGGAGGTTGAGGCGTGGGGGAAAGGCAGCTAGAACAGGCAAAGACCTCAGAGCTCAAGACTTCCAAAACCTTACAATGCTGCCACCTACAGGCCGAAACTTTCAAGGCGTATACCATTAATATTGTGTTGTCCTACCCTTAACAATGAAAAACATACAAAATCGCGGTGGAAGACCAGAGCCCAAAACCCAGAATCCTGCAAAGAGTTAAATGGCCAGGTGATACGAAAGAACAGGCCCTTTGGTTTAGCTAGTTCAGTGCCGTTACATAATTTAATTAGGATCATCACACGGCAACCAAAGCTGTCTAGAGGAATTATGAGCCACAAGTTCAGATTACATGTGAATCCTTTTGCTCAATTAAAGCTAAGCAATTTTTAAGGTTTTTTTCCCCTCTTTGCAGTATATGCAAAGAGCAGTGAAGCGTGGCCTGCATATTTTTCACATTAAAATTATTACATAAAGCCTGTAGCATTTGAAATACTTACGGAAATCAAAACGTTACACTCTGACCTTGGGCATTTAAACTTGGTCATTTTTAAAGCTATTGTTGCCATGCTCTCCTTTGTTCTAAGAAAATTACTGTGGTTAGTTATAATAGCTGAATGAATAATTACCAGGGGAGGAAAAGAAATATGTAATAGCATTGAAATGACTCAAGCCTCCGTACTACTAAACAGTTTTAATTCTGGTTTTGAAGTCCAAACATGGAGACGAAAGGCATAATCCTACTTCTCTTTCCCTACCGTGCCCAGCCATAAAAATGACCATTTCCCTTCTCAGCAAACTATCTCATCTACTTGCCTTTATGTCAGGAAAAACTCTGCTAAGAACTTGAGGACGGAAGAGAACTTCTGGAGGAGTCGTATTGTAGGTTGCTCTATATTTGATGACGCAAGCACATGCAACATGAAGCATATTGGACTAATGTGCATCATTAAGCTTTTTTTCCTAAAATTGTAAGCTTCCTTCAGGCTTATAGCTTCCTTCTTCACTGATTGTATCAGCAAACAGGAAAGATGGCAGTACTTTCTTGTTTGAACTGTGCTTTAAACGTATATAATCAGATAGAAAATTATAATTTTAGTAATTCAAACTATAACTTGGGATCATGTTTGTTATTTGTACTTATGAAAATGACTCTTTGCAAACCAAGCTACCTCCAATTTTCCAATGGAAGTTCAAAGTTAACTTTTAAATATTTACTTGGAGTAATCAATAGTCATCTTCATACAAGACCATGCTAATAAAAATGCCAAAACAGGAACATGAAAAGATACAAGTCAATATTAAAAAGAACCTTACAGGGGCGCCTGGGTGGCTTGGTTGGTTAAGCGTCCGACTTCGGCTCGGGTCATGATCTCACTGTCCCTGAGTTCGAGCCCTGCGTCGGGCTCTGTGCTGACAGCTGAGAGCCTGGAGCCTGTTTCAGATTCTGTGTCTCCCTCTCTCTCTGCTCCTCCCCTGTTCATGCTCTGTCTCTCTCTGTCTCAAAAATAAATAAACGTTAAAAATTTTTTTTTAAAAAATAAAAAGAACCTCACATTCAGTTGGGGATCATGGCAACTTGGAGTAGTATTACTTATTTATTTGCTTGTTTATTTATTTTTTAAATCTCAAGTATTTCCAGATGTATTGTTTAAGACAGTTGAAACTAGAACAGACAACAAAACGTCCAGTGAGTATTGTGGGAAATTCTTCACTAACTCATAGATCAAAGAGAATAAAGCAAAACTCATTTTTCAGTATTACAGCCTACTTATTATTTGCAATAGAAAAAAAAAAGTCTGGATATTAAGGGCACGCATAAGTAGTGTATCAGAGTCACACGTTGTTTATTAGTTTCTTAGATGAGAGGTACACAAAATGCAAAAATGAGGAGATCTTTATTTTCAAAGAATCTGAAAAGGTTAATTCTTCCTACTGTGCAACCAGATATTTGTTGGATTAACAACTCCTTTAAACACTAGTTGGATTTAGCTATAATAAGAATATAAATACAATGAGACATTCCTAAGGGGAATACAATTTTTAAAAAATTTCCATATTTGCCACAATAAATGTTATGCCTAGAAATTTTATAGCTAACAGAAACACAGAAAATACTATACCCCGAGCTACAGAACTGTTCCAGTACAAAGCAAGTCTGATATATTACCTCCCAAATACACAGCATATCCCTGGTAAAGTTGTAAATTATGGTTGCAAATGAGGCCACAAACAAAATTTTGCTCAAGGCATGAATCATAAATTCAAACAATAATCATCTCCTACGTGAGGCACAACTACTTTGTTTACTTCTTAGACACTGTTTCCTAAACATGAAGATGAAAGTAGGTCAAGGAAATTTAGCATCTTTTTCTCATGAAGCATGCTCTGATATTGGGTGCACTGTCTTATTTACAATTGCACAGACCTTTTAAATATTAAAAAACTGTGTTTCACAATGCTGGGTCCTTAAGCATATTGATATTTTACCTCGTGATGACACCATATCATCAAAAGTATAGATGCTGGCTGAGGAAAAATAAATGATTCTCAATAGTAACCTGCTATTCAGAATTCTGATATGCATTTCATACTGAAAATAAAAAGATGTTTAGCCAATGCTCGATGGTACTTTTAATCTACTCAGTAGATATAATTGCTTGCTGCTGTTTGCACATGTCTGAGGAGTCAAATGTTTTTTCTCTTTCTACATTTTAGAATTTCTAAAACTCTAATTCCACAAAAATCTTTTTAAGTATGAAGCTTAAGAAAGCTGGCCGTTAATTAAATCTGTTCAAATCATAGAAATAATCATGAAGTTAATCACTTACACCAGTTCTAAGAATTACCTTGGAAGAGTATACACCTGTAATATATTGTTTGTAAAGCAGATTTTCAATATAAACATAATGACTTCTATCTACAGACAATAAGAATAAATAGCAGCATGCTTACTGGTCAATAAAGTCCTCAGATGTCACAAACTTCCTGTTTTTTCAGCAATGCATATCAATAATAATAACAATAAAAATAGTCACATTGATTAAGTGCTTATAATATATTCTGAACTATGCTATGTGCTTTATATGGATTATCCTATTTAATTCTCAACACCAACTCTTTAAAACAGGGCTGAGGTTTATATCTGTCTTAGAGATTGTGAATCTAAAGGCTTAGAGAGAAAAATAAAGTGCCTTGCCCATGTCAGCCTGAGCTAGGCACTGGGCATTCACTGATGAAGAGTAGTCTATTTCCTAAAGAAACCAATAATCTATTCACTGAAACTTTCTGTCAGTGTATAAACCAAAGGGGACACATAAAATCTGATTTGTTTTAGGGACGCCTAGGTGGCTCAGCTGGTAAGGCGTCTAATTCTTGATTTCGGCTCAGGCCATGATGTCATGGTTCATGGGTTTGAGCTCTGTGTTGGGCTCTGTGCTGATGGCATGGAGCCTGCTTGGGATCCTCCCTCTCTCTCCCTCTGTGCCCCTCCCCTGCTTGCACTCTCTTTCTCTCTCCCAAAGTAAGTAAATAAATTAAAAAATTTTTTTAATTTGATTTATTTTAAATCTATTCAATTTAAATCGGACAATTTGTGGACACGTAAACAGAACTAATAAACTGGCACAGTGACCTACATAATCCAATCATTCAAGAAGTATTTATTGAATGCCTACTGTGTACCATCTCTACTAGGGGGGATGAATTCAGTAGGGAGAAAGGTGAAGGGATCTCTGCCCTCAAGAAGCTTTTACAGTAGTGGGAAGATAAAACAATTATTTAAATCTTCAAATAAAATAATTAAAAATTAAACTAAATAGAGAATAATGGAATTTAGGCAAGAGGTCAGAAGATGTCTCTAAATAGATGACACTTCAGCTGGGACCTGAAGGATGAGGATTTATCATGCCCAAACTTGGGAAGGGTATCATATGCAAAAGGAAGTATATATGCAAAGGACCTGAGCCTTGAAAATCACCCCACAACCAATCAATCAACAAGTCCTGTTGGCTTGGACACATCTTCCTGAATCTATCCACTCCTTTCCATTCATCATCTTAGTCTAGTTTATAATCATCTCTTGCCTGGACCACTGCCATAGCTTCCTAACTGGGCTGCCTGCTTCCACTTGGCCTCCTTTGATTCCATTCTCCTCACAGTGGCCAGGGCAATCTTAAAAATATAAAACAGTTCACATAACTAACCTGAATAAAATCCTCCAATAGCATCCGTTTGCACTTCATTCTGATAACCATATCATGTGTTCCACCTTGTCTTTCAGATTTTCATTTAAATGCCACCTTCTAGTTTTCTTTTAATGTTCATTTATTTATTTTGGGGAGACAGAGAGAGAGAGAGAAAGAGAGAGAGAGACAGGTGGCGAGCTCAAATGGAGTAAGGGCAGAGAGAGAGGAGAGAGATAATCCCAAGCAGGCTCCGTGCTGCCAGAGGGGAGCCTGACATGGGGATTTGTCTCACAAACCACAAGATCATGACCTGAGCCAAAAACAAGAGTTGGAGGCTTAACCCACTGAGCCACGCAGGTGCCCCTAAATGCCACCTTCTAAATTAGGCCTTCCCTTAGGGCTCAGTCTAAGATAGCGCCCTGACGCATCATATTTATTCTTTTGAAGTTTCTGTTTATGGCATATATTCATCTCCTGGAACATATGCTATTTGAGGATTAATCTTATCTATTTTAGATACTCTCTCCACTTGGTGTGTCAGTACCTAGCACATAGCAGATACTCAAGCTGAAAGGATTGGAGTAGTGTACAGAAGTCAAATCATGCATCAGCCTTTCATCCACAGTGAGAGTTGGGATTTTTATTCCAAATGTAATGGGAAGCTTTTGGGAAATTCTAAGCAGGGGTCAGCAATCATGTTGGCTATGCTGTGTGGAGAGTAGAATGAAGAAGAATAAGAGTAGAAGCAAGACGATAAATTAGGAGCCAATTCAGAAACCCAAGAGAGATGGTTTTGTCTTGTGCTAGAATGGCAGTATTAGAGATGGAGGAGAAGTAGATGAATTTGCGATATAATTTCAAATTGCTGATGGATTGACTTTGGAAAGAAAGTAAAGTAAGAAATTAAGAGCCATTCCTATAAATTTTTCCCCCTGACATGGCAGGAAGGGAGAAGCTAAGGAAGTGAGACCTAGAGGTAGGACGATGAATTCAAATCGGATGCATTCAATCATCCTGATCAGACCTAATTTTTTGACAACACATTTGGGTTTGTTTCAGGTCTGGTATTTCTCCTCAGAGGGGCAATTTAAGGAAAGGCCAATCTATTAACAGAAATAAACATCTTTTTAGCAGATATCCTGGCTTGATCAGACAACAACATCGTAAGATGCAAATAACAGTTCATGAAAGATGATGAACATGTAGCTCTTCATTCTTTATAGCATTTTTCCAAAGAAGTAAAAAAAAAAACAATTTTGTCAAAGACTTCCAAGCCCTAAATATAATATATGGAAGAACTCATGGATTAGTAAGACTTCCTGCTGCATTGAATTGAAGGGATGCTGTGGGATTTTACTTTTTCATTCTCACATCACAGTCCCACCATGCTATCTGTAACAACAGGGGCATGTGGGACAGAGAGGAGGCCCAGAGGTGGGAGTGTGTTAGTCACTGTTACCGAGGGAGACCTGAGAATATAGTCCAGGGTAGAACAGCTAGAGAAGGAATCCCATACAGGAGTCCAAGAATGATAGTGACTGCAGAAGGAGCAGTGGTTAAACGATAATGAAAACTGGAAAAAGGAACACAGCAGGAGAATGGAAAGGACCTTGAGTGCCTTCTGGTTCCAAGATGAAATGCTGCTTTTCAGGTGTCCTAGTTGACTCGAAGATTGATATTCCAGTAGATGCCAAATTATTAAGAATTTAAAAATCGCTTCTCAGTGATGCTTTATCTTTATGACAAAGGCAGCCATTATATTCCTCTTCATCCTTCTATTGATATTATTTATGAAACAAGAGTGTTTGGGGCTCTAAACTTGTTCACATCTGGTGAACACAGATTTAGAATGCATGGCAAAGATTAAGAATGCAACCAAGAGTAGGTAAATAACAAAGACATTACTTTGGATAAATTCCACCTCACATCCTTGCAGAAAAAACAAAATAACCATTGGTTGATAACTTCTAAGGAAAAAAAAGAGAACCTTTGTCAATATTCTGCTTGACAAAAATGATTATGAGAACTGAATGATTAATGTTTCCAATTAGAATTTTAATGTAACAAAGAAGGGGACAGAATACCAAAAGTAATATGATTGTTGTGAACATAACTACATTTCAATAATAACTTTAGTACATGACCAAATAAAACGTGGACAAAGGAAAAGCATGCATTAACTTAAGACCAAAAGAACAAACTGGAAATTTCCTTTATAACACTCCTATTTTATAAATTAAGAAGTGTGGGCCAGGATATCCACTTCCTGCTCACCCCAGCTGGGGATGCTTTGAAGGGCCCGATTCCAGCCATAAAGTACAAGGACAGGAGCTTCTCTCCTTCCATTCTGCTGGATCCAATGTACTTCTAGGTATCCTTGGTCTCCTGGGGCACAAATAAGCTTTTTTCTCAAGGGTCTGAAGATCAGGCAAGCATATATTCAGCCCCCAAATGATAATACTGACTCCCTTCAAGTAATGACTTGACAACATGCTGGTAGGATGAATCCTTCTTTGGCCTCTATTTTTTTTTAAGAGAGAGAGAGAGGAGGGGTGGGGCAAAGAGAGAGGGACAGAGGATCTGAAGTGTGCTCTCCACTGACAGCAGTGAGCCCAATGCTGGGCTCGAACTCAAGAACCTTAATATTATGACCTGAGCCATTGTCAGATGCTTAACTGACTGAGCCACCCAGGCGCCCCTGGCCTCTCTTTTGAGTCAAGTTCTGATTCACCAGCCTATGAAGCTACTGGGTACTTGAGCACTGAGTCCCACAAAAGTTCTGCTAAGCAATCAGCCATAGCCCCCTTTGGGCACAGGCCGCACAGTGGATAACTTCCAGGGATGGGAGAACAAATGCCCAGTTGCTCCTGCCCCATTCTCCTCATCTTTTCTTGAGCTTCTCCTCTTTATTTGTGCTTCCTTTATCTTTTGTGCTTCATCCTGCTCCTTTTCTCCCCATAGGACTAAATATCCCATCAGAAAGAGACTTGTAGCAAGCACCCCACCATGCAGCAACGTGCAATGTATTTACCTTCTTTGAAGTAGAAGGGGCCAAATCCTCAATATGCAGCTCCTTCCACAAAGGAGAGAGGAAATGTTTCTAATCCTCTTGGCATCTTGGACATTTTTAGAATGGACAAGATGACTTGTAAAGAGAAAACATTAAGTTGTAAGCACACACAGAAGGTGATGTGTTTTCATACCTGATGATGAACACTGGCATTTAAATAATTCCTCTCCATCAGGTGACTTTCTAAGTCTTTAGGTCCTACCTCCTGTCTTATCTGTAAAATGGACCAAAAATGGCTCCCTTTGATGACCCTGATGCTTTGAAACATACGGAGAGCCTCAAAAAGGTATCTGGCCAGCTTAGAGCAAAGTACTATTTTAACCTGAAGCCAAAGAAAATAAAAAATAAACTTTATCAATACTAACTTGACTTGATTTTCATATGGCAAAATTAGTAAATAGAATAATCCAGAATATACAGTTAGCATCCTTACATCCCTCCAAGGATGGAGACACCAATTCTAAAAATGTATGTTCTCCAAAAAAATAAAAGAATATGGTTCCCTGACTCCAGGTAAATATACATTTACTTGTGGTTAAACCATTTAGGCATATGATAAGGCTGAAACTGGTGATACATCTGTATAATTAAATAAAAGCCGGCATGGTTGGTAACCCCTCAGGCTCTCCTAATAGAAGTGATGCCATCTACCCACTAGAATTTATTTGTAAAGCTATTGCCATAACCTGTTAGTGTTAAAGCAGGCTATTTTGAACTAGACTTTGCTATAATTTAGATCCCATTCATGGTAAACACGGCACTCTACAGGTTTTGAAATTTGGCACTAAATTCACAGTTTAGGACGGACTGAGAACTCATCTGCCGAGCTTCAGTCTGGGGCAAATATTTTATAGGCTAGTTGTAAACCCTAAATATGGAGAGTATGATGAAAAGTGCAAGCCCCCCCATGATAATAATACATTCAATAAATCTTTTTTCTCTCTAGTTTTACCAAACTACACATGAAAATGTAAGCATATAAATTCTTACCATGTATAAATAGAATGGAGGAATAAAAACTAGCAGGAAATGAACATCAGAAGCTGTAGCCTGCTGTCTGCAGGTATATGAACTATTGAGTGCTATTTCTCTATTTCCCATAATTTCATTAACGTATGCCACCTCACTTTGTTAATGTTTGCTACTCCATTTTTTTAGCAGCCTATGAAGCCATCCTATAAACTGAGAGTACTATTCCTATTTTACAAATGAGACACTGAAGGAAAGAAATGGCCATAGAGCTAGTCAAAGTAGATAAGAGAGATTCCAAATGCTTTGTGTTTGACTGCTCAGCACATTAGGGGTCAGAAAACCATGGGATTCACATTCACAATGTAGCAAAATCCATCGGGCTGCCTGAAAGATCAGCATCTGGACTCAAGAAAAAATGCCAACATGAACAAAATATGATTCTAGTAATCTCAGATATTTTTTAAAAGTCCGTCAGTAACAAGTTCATGTGTGTTCCTCCCCTTTGTCACTGTTTTCTACTACACTATGTTGAAGGACCATGCCCACATGTATGAGCTGGCTGGCAAAACTACATAGACATTTACATTAAAAGCATGCATAATTTACATGTGTCTCTGAAGACAATCCTTTGTGTCCTTGGACCACTTTCAAGATAATAGTCTTACATACCACAAGTCAATAGACTCATGACAACAATAATGAAACAATCACCAAACATCTAAGTACGGACTTGACTGACCCAGAAAAGAGAAGTAGAGAAAAGGCCATGAAGGAACTGGAAGAAACATTATAGCCCATTAAAGACCTCTGTTAAAGTCTTAGAGGCAAGATACCATTTGCTTTGAAAGACAAACTTTAAAAAGTATGTAACATTCCTCTTGTTCTGAAGAAATACAAAATATTATTGGGAGAAAAGCTAGACACTACTGAGAGCAAAGAGATTTGAAATGTTCCAAAGAAATAAAATTAAGAATGAAAAAAGACTAATTAGTTAATTCTCATAATGTGGCAGCAAAATTAAAAGATCAAGGATTTGGAGTAGAGGACCAGAGCTCCATCATTCAGTGGCCAAATGACTTTAGGTAAGTTCTAAACTTCACTGATCCTTACTTTCTTCATGGGCAAATTGAGGACCCACACGAGCAATCTTTAGCACAAATGTTTGTTATGTGCGGTAAGCTCATGATTATAATCCAAAATGAAGTCAAGTGGAAACCTCACCAAGAAAACCTGCAACTAAGGTGTCATGTCTAAATTCTAACAGTGTATCTTGAAGACTTTTCCTTATCTATATCCTATTGCCCACAGAACTCAAGAAATTCAAAGCTGGTGTCTGGACAGAAAGACCTCAAGACACTGGAAATAAACAACTGAAAAACAACTCATAAAGTTGAGGAAATTAAAGTACAAAGCAATTAGTCATTTATGCAAACTTCTAAAGTACTTTTAAATGTATAGAAGTATTTTGATTAAAATACTTTGAGTAAAATACAAGAGTCCATTCTAAGTCTTGAAATCCCAGAGTAACAGTAGGGACTTTATCTACAGAAGTGGCTCTAAGACAGGGCTTGACAGCCTACATTGTACTGCAACAATCAACGATGATTATTGAATTTCTATATGCCTTCCCAACGCTGTGATATTGCCAAGTGCTCTAAAGATTTTGCACTTAATACAAATTACATTCCCCCCCCCCATCCTCCTCCAGTTTAACTGATCTCTATACCTCGTAACAGGCTGAGGTCTAGAGGCCCGGCTCATATAAGGACACACGTCTGCTGGTTCGGTAGAGTCTCTGGGGTTTCTGCAGTGGCAACATTACGTTTCCATTACTGAAACCCCCCAGCCAGATAATGTCACTTCATACACTGTAGACCCTGTGAGTCTTGCAAATGCTTGGCATCAGATCCACACGAGCATATTCTCGTTAGACAGTTTCCCTTCACTTTCCTTGTACTGAGCTGCTTGTGAGGCCAAAGATTCCCCTTACCTTGTCTTATGACCCATTTCTACAGTATTTTCCTTTGGCAGCAAGATTTCCAGGGGAGTATAAGTATTGAATCCCTGGGTGCTTTTAGTTGCACCTGTTTTATTCTTTACGGAGTCATTAGAATTTGGCTGAGAGGACTGAACAGCGGGTATGCACTGAGTTTCTAAAAGAGCAGCTCAGCATGGCATTTTTTTCCCGAAAGTGCAGTGGAGTGCATCCTATAACAGAAAATTTAGCCACAACCAACCACCTTTCAGTTTATAATTTGGAGCTCTCACACTATCTGTTCCTAGGATTTCTCCCTCTAGTCTTGATGCTTCAGGCAAATTCTGAATAATAAATGGGAGGAACTGGGGAGAAAGTGTCAAGAACCCTACCCCAGGAAATGAAAATAAAAAGATCCTGTGCAGTCTATGTTGGATACAGATGTACACAAGACAGCGACCCTGTCCTGTAAACTTGCCAAGAATGTACCAGCTACATATGGCCTCATAGTAGGATGAAGAACCATGATAGGATAATCTAGTAAGCCTTCCTTTACAGTTAGAAACAGAGCTATATACTGTTCTATTGCCCTAGATCTACCTGATACCTCAGCAGCTAATGAGTACCCACTATGGGCAGGGGACCAGATTGGGGAATGGAATTTTGTGTCTCTTACTGCCCTTCATTCTACCCATGCCCACAACAATGGGTCAGGACCTTATTAATTCTCAGCTGGATTCTTTTATTTAAGTTTATTTATTCATTTAGTTTTGAGAGAGAGAGAGAACAAGCAGGGTATGGGCAGAGAGAGACAGAGAGAGAATCCTAAGCAGGCTTTTCAACTGTGGAGCCCAATGTGGGCCTTGAACCCATAAATCACGAGATCATGACCTGAGCTGAAGACAGAGGCTTACCCAACTGAGCCACCCAGGCGCCCCTCAGCTAGATTCTTAAAATCGTTTAATAATAGATCTATTATTACCCTTCCAAACCAACTTTCACACCACAGTGGAATTATTTTTCCTAAAATACAGTGTTGATCATTTCACTCATCTGAGCAAAAGCCTTCAGTGGCTCTCCACAGGGTACCCACTTAAGTCCCAAAACATCTCAACTTAGCATTTAAGACATTTACAAAATGGTTCTTTTCTGCTTGCTTTTACTCTCTATTCTCTCTAGTTAGGCTTCTGAACAAATCCCATAAAGTCAGCAATTCTCTAGAGTTTCCAATGTCAGCAAGTGTGAAACAGCCAGGATGTCAAGACATTCTGGGAGTTTTCCTATTGGAAGGAAGGTTGGTGATGGTCAACAAACTGCATAGGAATGGATCCATGATGAA
Organism: Prionailurus viverrinus; assembly: GCF_022837055.1. NCBI lineage: Eukaryota > Metazoa > Chordata > Mammalia > Carnivora > Felidae > Prionailurus > Prionailurus viverrinus. The sequence continues at coordinate 62,560,782 of NC_062566.1, forward strand.
AAGCCAGAAAGGGTCCTCTAACTTACAGACAGCGGAGATGTTACACATTTCCTACACATCACTCAACCAGATAGTTCTTACTGGCAGCCACTTTCAGAAGAATAGAGCTAAGTCCAGGTGGGGCTAGTGATCTTGGAAGTTTGCATGTGAAGAAATGGTGGTGACCATTTTCAATCATGCTCAGCCTTCCTTCTCTCTCTCCTTTCCACTCATCTGAGGACTGACTATACAAACCATTGTTTTCTCCCCTCTGACTCAGAGAGTATTCTTTTCTTTTTAAAACAACACTTCCATATTATGTACAAAGACACTTGTTAGTTCAAATATTATCAGCCTACTCTGACTAGCATTCTGTATGTTTGTGTACCTTAAAAGTGGAGGAAAGAAGAGGATTGAACTCCGAGAAGGTGGAGGTTTGAGCAAGGCAGACGAGGACTGAGTGTATGGGTGACGTGTATGACACAATCAATCACCAACACCTCCCCACTGAGATGAGGAACAAGCCAATTATGTATGCAATCCTTACTTCTCTTCAACGTTATATTGGAAGTTCTGGCTAGTGCAGAAAGGCAAAAACAAAGAAATAAGAACTTTATAAGAATTGAGAATTCATTGTTCACATAGGACATGACTATGGTTGAAAAATCTGTATATATATACTCTTAGAATTGACAGATTTAGCAAGGTCATTGCATACAAGAGTGATATATAAAAATTAATTATATATCAGGAAAAATATATGCAAATAGTTTTTTAACTTAAAAATTACAATAGCATCTAAACTATTAAATAGCTAGGAATTTATGCAA